>NC_052146.1:191730538-192030538 GCF_902713615.1 Scyliorhinus canicula | reverse complement strand
CAGAGAATCCAGCCCACTGTGTTTAGTTTTAGTAAGATGATGTAGTTAATGGAGGGACCATGAGCTGAAGCAGTCAGGTTTGAGATTGCAGTTTTAAAAATTCAGTTTTAGATTGGGATGTGACCAGAGAAGCAGCTAATCTCAGTACTGTGAGTTTAGATCAGTCTGTGGACAGACTACCAATTTCAGGAACAAACAATTTAGTTAAAGATTTGACTGGGGCCACACCAGACAAGTAGCTGTTGGCGAAATTGTGCACACATCAATGTGCCCACTGCAGCCGATAGGAACTGTGCATTATGTACTTTTAAATATGTAACAAATGAGCAGAATACATTTATGGGAAGCACAAGTAGTCAGATGGGATGCATAGCTCAATACTGATCAGCAACACTTCCTAATCTGAATCTTAACAGTTAAGTTCTTTCCCAGGGCAGAGGAACTAAATTACCCCATAGACAAAAATCAGATTAGAAACCGTATCTCGAGTGGATATTTTCCAGGATTTTTTGGACTAATTTGTTTTCTAATGTCTTGCAGATAGGATGCTACCACAAGATAAAGTGTTTGGCCTGTTTCATAGATTAATGGAGAAACTGACATTTTCATTTGTGAATGTGAAGATGACTAACCGAATAAGGAGAACGTTTATAGGGTAGTTTATGGAGTAGAAATGTAAAGCAGAGAAATGTGTGTGGATATATCATGCAAAGTGTAAAGAGGAAATTTATACCAAATGAAAAACCTTAAAAGAATGAGAAATTTAGGGCTTCATGTATTTAAAACTTTGAAAGTTGGAGGACTTAGATGAAAACAACATGGGTTTTCAGCTTTCAGCAATCAGAGTTGGGAATATTTAGAAGGTAGTACATGGAGTGGATAGATACAAGATGAAATGTAAAGCAGCCAAATGTGAGTTGATATATAGTGGAAATATAAAATTTTAAAAAGGACTCAAAATTCAGCAGTTCATGTACATACATCTTTAAAAGTACAGCAAGTCCTTGTTGAACGTTGCCCCATTTGACATTGTTTCATGTTAACATTGGTAAACTAATGAGACCTGTAATATCTCATTGAGTGTTGCAAGATTTGTTTCAACTTAATTTCCTTTGTGACCGATTGGCACTATTTTGGAGCGACCTCTCTTCGCTCAAGTCACGAGCACCCCTATCTACCTGATCCATCCTCTCGTGATTTGCCTCACCTGAACTTGTGCTTGCGTTCCAGTTCCAGATCCAGATCCAGATCCAATCCAAAGCCAGGGCTCCGATGTTGTGGAAGTGCGAGCCCCGATGGAGCCCAAGTGCTGAGCTGGGGCTGCACCAATCCATTTTTGTCAGAGCATTTTAAAAGGACATGGATTGCAGCAGCCCCAGCTCGGCACTCCTGCAGCAGCCCCAGCTCAGCACTCCTGCAGCAGCCCCAGCTCAGCACTCCTGCAGCGGCCCCAGCTCGGCACTCCTGCAGCGGCCCCAGCTCGGCACTCCTGCAGCAGCCCCAGCTCAGCACTCCTGCAGCAGCCCCAGCTCGGCTCTTCTGCAGCGGCCCCAGCTCGGTCCTCCTGCAGCGGCCCCAGCTCGGCACTCCTGCAGCGGCCCCAGCTCAGCACTCCTGCAGCGGCCCCAGCTCAGCACTCCTGCAGCGGCCCCAGCTCAGCACTCCTGCAGCAGCCCCAGCTCAGGACTCCTGCAGCAGCCCCAGCTCAGCACTCCTGCAGCAGCCCCAGCTCAGCACTCCTGCAGCTGCCCCAGCTCAGGACTCCTGCAGCGGCCCCAGCTCAGCACTCCTGCAGCGGCCCCAGCTCAGCACTCCTGCAGCGGCCCCAGCTCAGCACTCCTGCAGCGGCCCCAGCTCAGCACTCCTGCAGCGGCCCCAGCTCAGCACTCCTGCAGCTGCCCCAGCTCAGGACTCCTGCAGCAGCCCCAGCTCAGGACTCCTGCAGCAGCCCCAGCTCTGCAATCCTGCAGCAGCCCCAGCTCAGCACTCCTGCAGCAGCCCCAGCTCAGCACTCCCGCAGCAGCCCCAGCTCAGCACTCCTGCAGCAGCCCCAGCTCAGCACTCCTGCAGCAGCCCCAGCTCAGCACTCCTGCAGCAGCCCCAGCTCAGCACTCCTGCAGCAGCCCCAGCTCAGCACTCCTGCAGCAACAGGCCTTGCAGTTGCATGACATCAGAACTCCCGATTGGATCTGGATCTTGAACGGGGACACAAGTCCAGGAGAAGGAAGCAATGAGATAGTGGGTCAGGGAGGGAGCGAGTCCTTAACTCAAAGGGGTAGGGAGGGGAACTGTCCACAACTCGGAGGGGTAGGGAAGGGAATTGTCCACAACTCGGAGGTGTAGAGAGGGGATATAAAAGTAAAATAAAGTAACATTTTATTGTCACAAGTAGGCTTATATTAACACTGCAATGAAGTTACAGTGAAAAGACCCTTGTCGCCACATTACGGCACCTATTCGGGTACACAGAGGGAGAATTCAGAATGTCCAAATCACTGAACAGCATGTTTTTCGGGACCTGTAGGAAGAAACCGGAGCACCCAGAGGAAATCCACGTAGACACGGGAAGAATGTGCAGACTCTGCACAGACAGTGACCCAAGCCGAGAATCGAACCTGGGAACCTGGTGCTGTGAAGCAACAGTGCTAACCACTGTGCTGCCATGCTGCCCATGCCACAACTCTGAGGGGCAGGGAGGGGATATGTCCACAACCCGGAGGGGTAGGGAGTGGGTGAGGCCGCAACTTGTGGGATCGGGGATGGGGTGAAGCCACAAGTTGGAGGGTCATGGGGTGAGACCACAAATTCGAGGGTTGGTAGGGGTGGGGGGGTGAAGAAAGAGTATCTGCAGAGACAGCGAGGATCAGGGAATGGGAGGTTTGGGAAGCAGAACCCAGTGGCGAGCAGGAAGTACTGTAAATAGAAAGTTACATCTTTCTTCAAAACAAAATAACTTTAAAATTATTATAGTTATTTCATTTACCAATAAAGAAATTTAGCAATGTAAAATATTGCAACTCAGAGGGCATATCTTTTAATATTTATTGTTTCCTATAAGGTAGGCCCTACAAAATCTAACTACAGTTTTAACATTGATTCCTATGGGAACTGATGTTTCACTTAAAGACACGATTTTTCAGGAATACTCTCCACTTGCGTGAGTGAGTGCAGCTCCAAAAAATAAACTCAAGAAGCTCGACAACATCCAAAATAAGGCAACCCACTTCATTGGCACACCCCTTTCACCTCCTTAAATGTTCAATGTAAGTGAGGACTTACTGCACGAGGACTTCCACTAAAACAAAACAGCTTTCACAAATCAGAGTATAAAGCTGGAGTTATGCTAAGCCTAAACAGATAATTGGTTATACCACAGTTGGAATGCTGTGTCCACATTTCCAACCTTACTTCAGGAAAGATGTGAGCTCAATGGAGAGGGAGTAGACACTTTTCACTATTATTGAAGGAATGAGACGAGTTAGAGGAGAAGTTGGATGTCCCTTCATTAAAATTAAGGATAAGGGATATTTACAGACTGTTCTGAAAGTTTGACTAAGCAAATTCAGCTCCCTGGTTAATGAGACTGTAAATAGTGGGCATTCTTTTAAAATCAAAAGAACAAAGGGTGAGGCTAAGGGATTTGTTACTGCAGAGGGTATTTTTAGTACATAGTAATTTACCAAAAACAGAGGGGTAAAGAGAATTAATAATCATTTATAAAAAGGGGAAAATTTAGGAGAGAATAAAATGCAGTAAGTACCACTTTCAGAGAGCCAACACAGATACTATAGCCGGAATGATCGGCAGTGACGGCATGTTCTCAGCAAACAGAATTTCCAGTCCTTTTTTTGGTAATTTGGTGTTCTCCCAGCACTTGACTCCATTCCATTTCACATCGGTTCTGGCTTAATTTCAGCCTTGCTCTTGCAATGTTTTGCTGGTCATTCAATTCATTAACTTACTTGTTATGACTGGATTGTTTGTTTGTTTGGCTCCCTTGATTTTAGTTCTAATCTTTTAAAAATACTTTTAAATATACTTTTTAATACTAATTATACTAAATATTAACCTCTTCTTTTGTCTTTGTAAGAAATGTTGGATGTTTCCAGGATTTTTTGGTCTCCAATTAAATCTTGTACTTTAACAAGATCCCTTAAACATTCCCTTATCACGATGTCCAACAATTTCCTCACAATCAATGTTTACAATTCATCCATCTGGTACTTGGCAATTTTCGGGAGAATGACCAGAAGCCAGCAAGTCCTGGAAAATATCAGTGAGGAGGCTTCAGTCTCCTGGGGTGAAAATTACCAGTCTTAAATATGTGTGCACACTCATGTTTCTAAAGGATTCCAATGCACTCATTGTTAATCTGTACCTTCATTTTTGACATTTCTCCTCTGTTACTCAACAATTCCATTACCACCGTTTCACATTCACTCTGGCTTGCTCTGCAACTCCTGACAGATGCCCCCCCCCCCCCCCCCCCCCCCCCCTGTCACATCCAAAGCAGGAATATCAGTGTAAAATTATTTAAACTTCACTTTCCCAACTTTAGTCAAGTATAAAATCAAAATACCATGACTGCTGAGCAAGGAAGAGGCTGGGAATTCTGTGGCAAGTAACTCACCTCCTGACCCCACCATAAACACGGTACAAGTCAGGAGTGTGATGGAATGCTCTCCACTTGCTTAGGTGAGTGCAGCTCCAAAAAATAAACTCAAGAAGCTCGACAACATCCAAAATAAGGTAACCCACTTGATTGGCACACCCCTTTCACCTCCTTAAATGTTCACTTGCTCCACCAGCAAAGAACAGTAGCAGCAATGTGTACCATATACAAGATGCACTGCAGCATCCTTTGACAGCAGTTTTATAATCTGTGACCACTACTACTTAGAATACCACAACCTACAAGTTTTCTTTCAAGCCCCACTGACTTGGAACTATATCACCACTATTTCAGTGTTGCTATGTCAAAACGCTGGAACTCCCTCCCTACAACACTTGTAAGTGTACTTACACAACAGGAAAAGTATGGCTTCAAGAAGGCGGCTCACCATCCACTTCTCAATGACATTTTGGGATGGGCGATAAATTCTGGCCTAGCCAGCAATGGCACAATCCATGAAAGCATAAATACAAAATAATGCAGTTGCCGGCACTTGAATTGAAGGAAAATAAATCCTGTGACTTTATTATTTACAAAGGTACAAACTTACTAGGTAGCGTTCCTCATCTTTCATCCCTGGTGTCCGGATTTGATGATTCTGCTCAGACCGCCAATCCCCAAAACGTCGGAAGAAGTAGTTTGAAACAAATCGGTTAATCGGATCCCTGATTATATTGATGTAAACAGGCTGCTGCAATCCAAACCTAAGCGAAGAAATAATTAACCATTGCCTATCAGACACCACCATAAAACGTACAATGCCTTATAGCATCATTCTCAAATGTCAGTAAAACTGCAGCTTCACTTACAGAAAAATATATATTTTTTTAATTTATCCTTTTATGGGACATGGGTATTGCTGCCAAGGCCAACATTTTCTGCCCATTGCTGGCTGCCCTTGAACCGAGTAGCTTGCTAGGCCATTTCAGAGGGCAGTTCAGTTAACCACATTGCTGTGGGTCTGCAGTCACCAGGTAAGTACAGCAGATTTCCTTCTGGACATTAGCAAACCACATTGGTTCTTACAATAGTCAAAGATAATTTCATGCTTACTATATTGATGCTAGCTTTCAATTCCAGAATTGGATTTTTCTACCAGCCGCCATAGCGGGATTTGAACCCATGTCCCCAGAGCATTAGCCTGGCTCTCTGGTTTACTAGTCCAGTGACACTACACTGGAGAGCTGTGACTAGTGGTGTTCCGCAGGGATCTGCGCTGGGACCTATGCTGTTGTAGTATATATAAATGATTTGGAGGAAAATGTAATTGGTCTGATTAGTAAGTTTGCGGACAACACAAAGGAGTTGCGGATAGTGATGAGGATTGTCAGAGGATAGAGCAGGAGACTTGTGCATAGAAATGGCAGATGAAGTTTAATCCAGACAAATGTGAAGTAATGCATTTTGGAAGGTCTAATACAGGTAGGAAGGCAGGGATCTCGGTGTACAGGTCCACAAATCACTGAAAGTGGCAACGCAGGTAGATGGGCAGCACAGTAGCATTGTGGTTAGCACAATTGCTTCACAGCTCCAAGGTCCCAGGTTCGATTCCCGGCTTGGGTCACTATCTGTGCGGAGTCTGCACGTTCTCCCCGTGTGTGCGCGGGTTTCCTCCGGGTGCTCCGGTTTCCTCCCACAGTCCAAAGAGGTGCAGGTTAGGTGGATTGGCCATGCTAAATTGCCCATAGTGTCCAAATTTGCCCTTAGTGTGTTGGGTGGGATTACTGGGTTATGGGGATAGGGTGGGGTTGTGGGCTTGGGTGGGGTGCTCTTTCCAAGAGCCGGTGCAGACTCGATGGGCCGAATGGCCTCTTTCTGCACTGTAAATTCTATGAAAAATAAGGTAGTCAAGAAGGCATATGGCGTGCTTGCTCTCATCGGTCGGGGCATTGAATATAAAAATTGGCAAGTCATGCTGCAGCTATACAGAACCTTAGTTAAGCCAAATTGAATACTGTGTACAATTCTGGTCGCCACACTACCAGAAGGATGTGGTGGCTTTGGAAAGGGTACAGTAGAGGTTTACCAGGATGTTGCCTGGTCTGGAGGGTATTAGCTATGAGGAAAGATTGGATAAACCCAAATTGTTTTCACTGGAACGACGGAGGTTGAGGGGAGACATAATAAAAGTTTACAAAATTCTGAGTGGCATGGACAGAGTGGATAGTCAGAAGTTTTTTCCCAGGGTGGAAAAGTCAGTTATTAGGGGCCATAGGTTTAAGGTGCGAGGGAGAAAGTTTAGAGGAGATGTGCGATATAAGTTTTTTTACACCAGGATGGTGAGTGCCTGGAACTCACTGCCAGAGGAGGGGGTGGAAGCAGGGACAATAGCAATGTTTAAGAGGCGTCTTGACGAATACATGAATTGGATGGGAATGGAGGGATACGCATCCCAGAAGTGCAGAAGGTTTTAGTTTAGACAGGCTTCATGATCGGCGCAGGTGGAGGGTTAAAGAGCCTGTTCCTGTGCTGTACTGTTCTTTGAATATTCAAAGCTATGTTTTTTGAAAGTCACAATTATTTAGGATGGGATTTATTCAGGGCTCAAACATTATGTAGATTTTTGAAACTGAGAGTCCTTCAACAGGTTGGCACCGGTCTTAATTAACCTCCATCGAATGTTGGACAAATTCAATGCAAGTGTCAATATAGAAAAATCAGTTTTTCTAAGATTTGTTGACTTCTTAATATGTTCTCTTTGGCTCGGTAGATTAGAGAGTGATGGATTCAAGCTCAACCCCAGATGTTTGAGTGCTTAATCCAAGCCGACTGTCCTCGTGCAAAACTGATGGATGTCACATTTTCAAAAGTGCTGACTTTGGAGTGAGATGTCAAACCCAAATCAGTCCTCTCAGGCAAATGTAAAAACCCCGTAGCACTATTTGAAGAGAAGGAGGATGCTCTCCATTAGGGTTAACAATATGGAAGTTAATCATGGGGACAGAGTAGTGAGAAAGTTAAACTCGCTGACACAAGCAGTTAAGGTGAATAGCACAGATTTAAGGGGAGAACAAAATGCTGGAAGGCATTTGATAAGGTGCCGCACAGAAGGTTAATACATAAGGTTAGATCACAAGGGGTTGGGACAATGTATTAGCTCGGATAGATGACTGGCTGACGGACAGAAGACAGAGAGTCGGGATAAATTGGTCTTTTTCTGGATGGCAAGGTGTAACTAGTGGGGTGCCACAGGGTTCAGTCCTTGAGCCCCAACTATTTACAATCTATATTAATGACTTGGATGTATGGATAGAAGGTTCTATAGCCACATTTGCAGATCACACTAAAATAGGTGCAATACATTGCAATGAGGAAATAAGAACTGTACAAATGGATATAGATAGATTAGATGAGTGGGCCAAAATGTGGCAGATGGAGTTTAACTGGATAAGTGTGAGGCCATCCATTCTGGTCAGAAAAATGGAAATGCAATTTATTATCTAAACAGGGTGAGACTTCAGGGTGCTCCGGTGAAGGAGGATCTGTGTGTCCTTGTGCATCAGTCACAGAAAACTAGCATACATGTACAGTAGGTAATAAAGAAAGCAAATGCAATGTTGGCATTGATAGCTAAAGGAATAGAGTATAAAGGTAAGGAAGTGTTGTTGCAAAAATACAAGGCTTTGGTGAGACCACACCTGGAGTGTTGTGCACAGTTTAGTCCCCTTATTTGAGGAAAGATGTAGTGGCATTAGAGGCGGTTCAGAGGAGGTTCTCTAGATCAATGCTTTCCCGGGACCCACTTTTGCCAATTGGCCGACCTTCGGGACCCATGCCACGTTTGCTTACCGGGTCTATCCTGAGGCAAGGCAATATTTGCAATGCTAAAATTTTCTTGCCCCAGGCAAGGGAGGGAAAGAAAATTATTTTGTTTTCCTGTGCTGACTGACATCTCTTGCCTTGGTGCTGCCAAAAGATCTGTGTGTAACTCTGAGAAAAAATGTAAAATAACTAACTATTCTGGTTCTCCACCGCCAAAGAAACTTCAACCTCTGTCTCAGTCTAGCTCGGTTATTCACACTTCCCAAGTATGCTGGTCTAATAACCATTGATCAGCCCCATGATGGCCTTTTGCAAAACGGTCCTGGTCATTTACCAGTTGAAGTTTTCTCAGCTTAACAGGATCTCCAAAGAGGATCTACACTCCCTTCCCAGTCTTTCTCCTATTTCAAACCAAACTCCCAGAAAGAAATATTTCCATTCTTTGTTGTGATCCTTTTTGGAGAAAAAAAAGCCCATTGCAAAACTCTCAGGATGAAAAACAAAATGCAAATCAGAAATGCAAGCACGTGTTGGAATTGCACGGAGCAGGTTGACCTGAAACTCCTGAGGAGCAGCAGCTGGGTTCAGTCGCATATTCACCATTTCCCCGCCCTAAGGTGGCACAAGACAATGGAAGCTTCTCATTTGAGTTAATACAGTCAGTGTTCACCTCTGGGAATTATAAAGCAGTGATTTCAACTTCTGTAAGGATGTGTCCAAAATCAGAGAAAACAAATTGTTTTTATGAAACACAGGGACAGCAGGAGGTGAAGGTGCCTCTCACTTTTAAACTTACTCCTCCAGAAGCTTTAGAAAGAACAAGGTGCAGAGATTTTATCTGTGTCTAAGAAAGTCTTGGTCCCGCTTAGCTCACTGAACCTCTGACACAATCAAATTGTCTCTAAGCTCTCTGGAGGTGAACTTCTAAAATTAGGCAAACGCAGGTTTCTGCAGATGCGTTTTCCGGATTGACTTATCCCCAAGACGCGACTTAAATTTTATCCAGTTTCATCATCAATATTACAGATTCAGTGATGTTTGCAAAAGTAAAGGATTACCACTGATACATGACCACATAAATGCTGCTCGTGGAAAAGAATCCCTGATGGGCAGCACGGTAGCATAGTGGTTAGCACAGTTGCTTCACAGCTCCAGGGTCCCAGATTCCCGGCTTGGGTCATTGTCTGTGTGGAGTCTGCACGTCCCCCCCCCGTTCCCCCCCTGTGCGTGGGTTTCCTCCGGGAACTCCGGTTTCCTCCCACAGTCCAAAGATGTGCGAGTTAGGTGGACTGGCTATGCTAAATTGCCCTTAGTGTCCAAAAAGGTTAATTGGGGTTACTGGGTTAAGGAGATGGGGTGGAGGAGATGTGTGCTTGAGTGGGGTGCTCTTTCCAAGGACTGGCGCAGACTCAATGGGCCAAATGGCCTCCTCCTGCACCGGAAATTCTATGAAATACACAAAAAAATGTGCAAGTGCCCGGCGGCTGCTCTCCCTCCAGTCCCTGCTTTCCCGCCCTCCACTGCCAGTCCTGCACTTTACATTCTGGAATAGAGGTCATAGTCTCAGGAGAAGAGGTAGCAAATTTAAAACAGAGGTGAGGCAAAACCACTTCTCTCAAAGGGTTGTGAATCTGTGAAATTCACTACCCTAAAGTGCGGTGGATGCTGGGACAGTGAGTAAATTTAAGGAGCATTTCGGCAGATTTTTAATTAGTAATGGGTTGAAGGGTACGGAAAATGGGCAGCATGCTGGAGTTGAGGCCATGATGAGATCAGCCATAATTGTATTGAACAGGCTCGAGCGGCTAAATTGCCTACTTCTGCTCCAATACTAATATTCTAAGAAATAACTATTCTGTCTAATTTCACCTTCCAGCTCTTGGCCTGTAGCCTTGTAGGTAGAAGCACCTTAAACACTAATCTGATGTTCTTGATTAATAAGGATATCAGTGGTTATGGGGAGAAGTCAGGAGAATTGGGATGAGTAACATATCAGCCATGATCGACTGGCAGAGCAGTCTCGATGGGCCGAATAGCCCAATTCCGCTCCTATATCTTTTAGATTAGGTTAACTTTATAGGGTGAGATGAAGCCAGGTAGGAGACGATGCACATGGAGCATCAACACCAATGATAGACTTTTTGGATTAAATGGCAGTTTCTGTGTTGGGACACCTTGTGTAATTCCTGGCCACAATGATGAATAACTCATCCTATTCAATCAGAACCAAATTCCCTCTCCCTACATGCTGAGAAACAACTCACACCTCATCTAACCTTTCATTCAAAGATAAAGCACCTCCCCCAACCACAAGGCCGAAAAACTACTCTATGTTGGCCCCAATCCTGACCCAGCAGAAGCCAAATGTTCTTTGTTCTTCCTCTTCCATCACAGAGATAGAATTGGACCCTTGGCACAATTCTGCTGCTTGCTGTCACCGAAGATAAGTTATCTGTAGCTCAGTTTTGGCTGGCATTTAATCCTTCACCATTGCTCCTCTACTCACTCCCCGCCTGATCTATTTCCCTTTACTCTCACTATCTACCTTCTGACTCTATCTACCCTTTCCTTCCCTGCCATCTGTGAAGAAGTGGGCTCTGATCTACCATCATATACTCATTCATTGCTTCCTGTTGCTCCCTCTGCTCCTGTCCTATTTTCCTCTTTTTCGCTTTCTAAAATTAATCTCTCCATTCCTAGGCTAGACTGAAATGTTCCCCATCTCTCTCCTTCCTCCTCCTCGCTAGCCTGAACATGCTTGCCCCATTAAGGTCAAGCTTTTTCAATGCTTTCACCTGTTCAAACACTAGACTTATTCTTGATGCCCCATGTACAATGCCAAGGGAGGTCGACTAGCATTCACTATTTAATATTGTGCACAGTTCTGGTCTTCATATTCCAAAAGGTGATAGAGCCAAGACACAAGAATAGAAAGGTTATACCCATCAGGAAAGATAGAACATGTTGGGGCTCTTTTCTTTAGAAAAGAGAGGTCTGAAAGAGTGACCTAAAACTGGTATTTAAAATTAAGGAAGGGTTTGATAAGGTAAATGGGAAAAATATTTCAACATTTTGGGGAATGCAAAGCTAGGGGCCATAACAGAGTATAAGTTAGGATTGTTCTACTTGGAAAAGAAAGATTGAGAGGAGATTTGACAGAAATATTCAAAATCATGAGAGGTCTGGACAGAGTAGAAGGAAGAAACTGGTGGAAGAATAAGAATCAGAGAGCACAGATTCAAGGTAATTGGCTACAGAGGCAATGGTGACACAAGGTAAAACGTGTTCATGCAGCAAGTGGTCAGAATCTGGAATACACTGCCTGATAGTGTGGTGGAAGCAGGATCAATTGAGGCTTTCAAAAGGGAATTGGATCATTATCTGAGGGGGATACATTTGCAGGACTGCAGGGAAAAAGCAAGAGAATAGCACTAGGTCAACTGCTCCTTCAGAGGGCCAGCACCAACAGTGGGCTGAATGGTTACGGCACAGAAGGAGACCATTTAATAAATATAAGGTGGTCACTGATAAAGATTCGATAGAGAATTCAGGAGAAACTTCAAACAAGGAGTGGTTAGAATGTGACACTCACTACCACTTGATGTTGTGTGAGGTGAATAGCATAGATGCATTCTATGTATCTATGCTACCAACACGGTAGCACAATGTTTCAATGCGCCAGGGACCCGGGTTCAATTCCCGGCTTGGGTCACTGAAGTGTGGAGTCTGCACGTTGTCCCAGTGTCTGCGTGGGTTTCCTCTCGGTGCTCCTGTTTCCTCCCACAAGTGCTGAAAGACGTGCTGTTAGGTGAATTGGACATTCTGAATTCTCCCTCTGTGTACCCAAACAGGCGCCGTAGTGTGGCTGCTAGGGTATTTTCACAGTAACTCCACTTCAGTGTTAATGTAAGCCATTTGTGACACTAATAAAGATTATTATTATTTACAAACATCCCTATATGATGTGCTCAATTCTTGGCTTGAACTCATGAGCTTCTCAGGGAAGAGAGTTACCGATGAGTCAAGGTAGTATGCAGAGGATTAACTGTTACCACTTGTGGTATTTGTTTCACAAAAGATCATTACCACATTAACAGAAGAATTCACATTTCATAATTGTGCAAACACAGAAATAAACAGCGATTATTACCTTGTAAAATTGAGGAAATGGACATGTCGTGTATACAAGTAAGGTTGTTCTCCAAGGCTCACATTGTTCATTAATTCCATCTGTAAAAATGGGAAGGACAGAAAAGTCATGAGTTTTGAAATCAGACATTATTTAGCCCCTGGCATTTTTGCACTGTTTGTGCAATCACAGCTCTATACAAGGATGGCAATGGCTTCTATCAGAGGTGAGCAGGACAGTGGTTAGAACCACTGCCTCACAGTGCCAGGCACCTGGGTTCAATTCTCACCTTGGCGTACTGTCTGTGCAGAGTTTGCACATTCTCCCATTGTCTGCATGGGTTTCCTCCAGGTGCTCCGGTTTCCTCCCTTAGTCCAAAGATGTGCAAATTAGACAGATTGGCCATGTTAAATTGCCCCTTAGTGTACAAAGGTTAGGTGGGGTTATGGGGATAGGGCAAGGGAGTGGGCCTGGGTAGGGTGCTCTTTCAGAGGAGATGAAGACTCGATGGGCTGAATGACTTCCTTCTGCACTGTAGGAATTCTATGAAAAATCCCATAGCAGCTTCCTGTTTAGATGATAACAGGCTGACCAATCTTGGGTGAGTGCCCAGGACTATCGTGGACCTGTCCAGCTCAGGGATCAGCTTATTTAACCTGACAATGGAGGGTTGGTACCACAAAGCCAGAATGACCACGAAAAGGACTCCTCTTCCCTCAGGGATAGTCACTTGTTGGTTATATGACAATAGATCTTAGATTTAAAAAAAAAAAAATTTAGAGTACCCAATTCATTTTTTCAATTAAGGACAAATTTAGCCTGGCCGATCCACCTAACCTGCACATCTTTGGGCTGTGGGGGCAAAACCCACGCAAACACGGGGAGAATGTGCAAACTCCACACGGACAGTGACCCAGAGCCGGGATCGAACCTGGGACCTCAGCGTCGTAGGCAGCTGTGCGAACACTGTGCCACCGTGCTGCCGACAATAGATCATAGATGAGAACAGGTTGAACCCTTGTTGCACATCAGATCATAAAATCTAGACTCTTGCTATTTTGTAACCCAATCTCTCTGGATGCATGGGTCATGGCACATGATGCCAAGAGATGGCTGAAGGAACTTGATACTGTAAAGGGGGTGGGGGTAGAAAAGGTAGATAAGAGTCAGAAAGTAGACAGTGAGGGTAAAGGGGAGATGGTGGGTGGGTGGAGAAGCAGAAGCTAGGAATTCTGCAGAGAACAACTCACCTCCATCTACAAGGCACAAGTCAGGAGTATGATGGAATACTTGCCTTTTGCCTGAGTGCAGCACCAATAACACTCGTAAGGTTCATTCTGGACAAAGCTACCAGTTCAATTGGCACCCCATCCATCAACTTCAACATTCATTCCCTCCACTACCAAAGCAAAGTTTCGGCAGTGTGTACCATCTACCAGACGCTCTTCAGCAATTCACCAAGGTTCCTTTGACAGCACCTTCCAAACTTGCAACCTTTATCAGCTACAAGGGCAGCAGATGCATGGGAACATCACCACCTGGAAGCCTCACACTATGCGGATTTGAAAATATCTCACTGTTTTTTCACTGTCTCTGGGTCAAAATCCCAGAACTCCCTTCCTAATAGCACTGTGGGTGCACCTACACCACAGGGACCGCAATGGCTCAAGAAGTGGGCTAATCACATTCTCGAGGGCAATTAGGGACGGGCAATACATTCTGGCCTAGCCAGCAAAGATGTGAATGAATTATAAAAATAGCAGACCAATATCATGAGCAATTGATGACAGATGCAGGTCAGTACAAAAGCTTCTATATGATTTTATGTTCAAAGAGGGAGTATATTTTAAACAGAACAATATACTGCATATGCATTTGCCAATCAGATAAGAAATTGAGCAATTATAGTGGATAAAATAATGGATTTAGCCCCATGGTTGACTGCAGTGAGAAAAAAAGCAAAGGCCAACATTAGCAGAAGGATGGAAATGTTGCTGGCCAGAATCCAACTCGAGCAGTATATGCAGTTCTAGTCACCTTGTCATTCACTGCCACTATAAAGGTTGCAGAGCTGTGTACTGAAATGATTTTGGGTATCAAGATTCTACATTATTGGTAATGTTTATTACAAAAGGGATGCTGACCTGTTCAATTCTATTTAGCCTGGTTTTGTTGTGAATGTCTGAATTTATGAGGTTGAAATGGTTTTTCTCCGTTAAGACTCTCAATAACTGCACCACGGTCCGGCTTCCACATTTCCCGACTCTGTTGTAAACCAGCTGGCTGGGGAACGGTGGAACCTGTTCAGAATGGAAAAGCACAGCATGTTAAACAGCTGCTGTTGAGACATCTCAGTCATGGCAACATGAGGGGATTTGGTGTTCACTCCTTTATCTCTTTTTTAAAAATTTAGAATACCCAATTATTTTTTTCCAATTAAGGTGCAATTTAGCATGGACAATCCACTTACCCTGCACATCTTTGGGTTGTGGGGGCGAAAACCACGCAAACACGGGGAGAATGTGAAACTTAACGCGGACAGTGACCCAGAGCCGGGATCGAACCTGGGACCTCGGCTCTGTGAGGCAGCTGTGCTTACCAATGCGCCACTGTGCTGCCCACACTCTTTTATCTCTTGATCAGTCTTCATACTTATTATCAGCCAGCTACTTGACTATACATATCACTCAACTAGCCCAGTCGTTACCTGTCTAGATTATACACTGCACATCAAGAGTCAACTACATCACTGAATGTCCTCTGAAATGGCCTCAAGTCACTCAGCTGCATGAAACCACTACAGGTACAACAGCATTTTGGGGGTACGTACAGCAAGCACAAGGACAGTTCAGAAAGGGGGCTCATCGCCACATTTTCAGGGCAATTAGGGATGGGCAAAAAATTCTGGGTTGCCTGCGGACCCCACATGCCATGAGCGAATTTTAAAAAATCTTGTACTGTCTTCTGCTTGCATGGAAGGCACATAGTTCTCCAGAATCAGACAGAACTGATTTGAAATCCCAGTCACCTTGAGAATTACTTTAGATACAATAAACAGAATGCAGAGTACAATTTACTTCATATTATTTGAACTAAATTCATATCTGTCACTTAATTTCAAAACCAAGCACTCCCAAATTCCGGACTTCAATTTGTTTTCTGATCTTCCATGTGTTCCTCATCACTCTGCCCACTCTAGTGTGCAAACAGGTCTAGTTTGCAAACAGAACGAAAGGGAGCTAGTTACAGTTTCAAATTTCCACCATTTGCAATTTGCACTAGACTCAAGAGTTTTATTTTAAATTAGTCAGGAGCTCCTCAATTTAGTACTATAGCTGGATCAAAGGAGAGAATCAAAATAACACGATGCAGGTTGAGAAATATAGAAGACTAGTTTATGGTCAGTTAAAAATCAAAACTGCTGTGTTTAGACCCGAGAAACCATGACATCAATTAAGAGTTTAAAAAATATATATTTTTATTCAAATGTTTATCAAAACATAATTTTTGCATAACCGTTAACAACATTTAAAAAAGAACATGAATATGTAACATTCCCCCCGAGTTGCTGCTGGTGCTGGCATTTACTGCTCTCCTCGAAAGTCGAGGAACGGCTGCCACCTCCGAGAGAACCCGTCATGGACATTCTCAAGGCAAACCTTATTTTCTCAAGACTGAGAAACCCAGCCATGTCACTAATCCAGGTCTCTACACTTGGGGGGCTTCGAGTCCCTCCACATTAAAAGGATCCATCTCCGGGCTACCAGGAAGGCAAAGGCCAGGACGTCGGCCTCTTTCACTCCCTGAACTCCTGGATCGTCTGACACACCAAAGATCGCTATCTCTGGACATTGCCTTAGCAAATCCCTGCCAGGATCCCTTGAGAGCCGGGCATGCCTAGAACATATGGACATGGTCTGCTGGGCTTCCCGCACACCTCGCACATCTATCCTCAACCCCAAAGAACTTGCTCATTCTGGTTGCCGTTATGTGTGGATCACCTTAAACTGGATTAAGCTAAGCCTGGCACATGATGATGAGGAATTAACCCTGTTTAGGGCATCCGACCACAGGCCCGCATCCAGCTCCCCGCCTAGCTCCTCCTCCCACTTGCCTTTAAGTTCCCCCACTGGGGCTTCCTTCACCTCCTGTAGTTCCCGGTAGATGTCTGACACCTTCCTCTCCCCTACCCAGGTGCCGGAGACCACCCTATCCTGAATCCCGCACCAGCCTCCCCGAACAGGCGCCGGAATGTGGCGACTACGGGCTTTTCACAATAACTTCATTTGAAGCCTACTTGTGACAATAAGCGATTTTCATTTCATTTCATCCTGCGTGAGGGTAGCAACGGAAATGTCACCACCTGTTTTTTAAGAAAGGCGCATACCTGAAGGTATCTGAAAGCATTTCCAGGGGGCAAATTAAATTTCTCCTCCAGCGCTTTCAGGCTGGGAAAAGTTCCGTCTATGAACAGGTCCCCATCCTTTTAATACCTGCCCAATGCCAGCTTTGAAACCCTCCATTTATCTTACCCGGGACAAATCTGTGATTGTTGCGTGTCGTGGTCCAAACTGAGGCTCCCTCCACCCTTCTGTGTCTTCTCCACTGACCCCAGATCCTTAATGCTGCCGCCACCACCGGACTGGAGGAGTAGCGCACCGGCGAGGACGGCAGAGGTGCTGTTACAAGTGCCCCTATGCTTGTGCCTTTGCATAAGGACGCCTCTAACCGCTCCCACGTCGACCCGTCCTCCAGTACCCGTTTCCTAATCATGGCTATGTTAGCCGGCCAATAGTAGCTGCAAAAATTCGGCAGCGCCAGCCCGCCCCCCCACCTGCGCTCTAAATATAGTCTCTTTACTCGCGCCGTCTTATTTGCCCATACAAATCCCGTGATGATCTTGTTCACCTGCTTAAAGAACTTAGGGATGAAGATGGGAAGGCACTGGAAGACAAACAGAAATCTGGGGAGGACCTCATCTTAACGGTCTGCACCCTCCCCGCTAGAGAAAGCGGGAGCATGTCCCACCTTTTAAAGACTCCCTCCATCTGCTCTACCAGCCGGGATAATTTAAGCTTGTGGAGGGCATCTCAGTTTCGAGCCACCTGTATACCTAGGTACCGAAAGCTCTTCTCCATCATCTTAAGCGGAAGCTCTCCCAGTCTCTTCTCCTGCCCTTTTAATAAAGAGTTTTTATAAGATCCCCGATGACCAGAAGGTAGCAAATTAGATCTTCAGTCTACGCCGAGTTAGTCTGCCTTGGTAAACATAACAATAATGTGTTTCCCGCAGGAGGGGTGGAGATATACCCCGCTGGAGCGACTGCTGCTTCCGGATTTGGGAGGGAACAATTAGGGATATATACAAGTGGCTGGGGGAGCAGGGAGGCAAGCGGGTGGTGAAGGTCAAGGAGAAATGGGAAGTGGAGTTGGGAGGTAAGATCAATTGGGGAGTATGGAGTGAGGCACTGCGTAGGGTAAACATGTGAGGTGTGGGCGGGGAGAGAGATGAAAAAAGGGAGAAAATCTGTACAGACTGTGTAGTTGATTATTGGGAAGTATGTTTCCCGGGGCGTTTATTCGCTGTAACCTGTTTTGATGCATGTTTATAATCAAATACATTTTTTTTTAAAGGTGGGGGTGGAGGGAAAGAGGTGGAATACAAGTGATTCTAATACCTCTGAACTAGGGGAAAACAAAATTAGTCAGATTACCATTCCTGATCGTCATTAGGTGGATCCTGCTGAACATCAGGTACAAGATTGTACTTGTAGTGTTCGCCTTTTGCCAATCGCTCAGACACACCCTCTCCCCACAGTACTTTCACAGCTTGGATTTATTGCAGGTCAGTGAACACAGTTGAATCCAATTCCGAAAGGGAGGAAAAAAACAAGCACTGGAGAAACTGTTTCTCAGAGTTCTCTTCCCCCTGAGGTTGAGAAATGTAATTTCCACCGCACCAGAAACCCCCCCTCCCCACAATATGCTCACGAGTGTTTCAGGAGTCAAAGTGTTTGAAGCTTATACAAGCAACATACAGTGAGCTGATTCCTAAAAACCAATACTATTAATACCACAGAAGATTACTGTGTCACTTTTGTGGCTTGAATATTTGATGTAGACACAGAGAGCCACAGTTCCATAACTAACCTAATGTGTATGTCAAACCAGTCTGCTTACCAAACACTGCGTCTCTGTTCTGATCTAGGGCTGGAGTTTGCATACCTGCTGTTTCCAGAACCACTGTGCTGCATTCATGGCAGGGGCTAAATGGACGCCTTTATTTGAGTTGAGAAGCAGCAGACAAACAGAAAGTTTCAACTATGCTAATTTTTAAAAAAATCTAACACGGTGTCTGCTGAAAAGGCAACAGATTTACTGAGGTCACAAGGCAGAGTTTATCGACACAGCCATATATCGCAGTCTTCAACTCACCTGAGGCTGAAAGGAACAAGACTGCGATTTTTCTTGTTGGCCACTTATAAGAACTTACTGCTGCTTTTGCCCTGAAACTGAATTCCTTGTTTACTGCGGTAATAAAAAAATATCCTGAGTGTGTCATAAAGGCACAATTTTCATCAACCTCTGGCAGTGCACAAGGAAGCAGCAGCAAACATGCTTTTACAGAAAAAGAAACCATTTACATCTGGAGAAAACGCTGACAGGGAGTTAACATAAATAATTTGCCCGTCTCTATTTAATTGGTCTTTTTTTATAACTTTGCTGTTCTATTCATTTTAAGATGCTGTCCTCTAGTCTTTCTCTTTGAGCTTTTGCCCCTCAGCTTAAATCAGATTGTTTTTATCTTTTTACACACATTTTCCTTAGGAATTCCAGAGTGTACAGTAGAGAAAACACCATTGTAGTCCCTCAGGCTGATCCAGAAGTATAAAGCATTCCACACTGCTCTATCTTCTGAGCTCATTTTCTTTCTCTGTCAAATATTTACACAGCCCCTTCTTGAATTTACAACCATGGCCAGTCTGTTCCATACACATTTGTTTTAAAAACTTGGAAGACTTCACTAAAGTCTCCCATGAATCTTTCTTACAGTATAAATATTCCCAATTTCTATAGCATATAGGGAGGCCAAATGAGTGCAGTACTGAGGTAATGCTGCACTATCAGAAGTGCCACCTTTCATTTGAATAGTTAAATGAAGGCCCCCATCTGCTCCCTTGGGTGGATGTGGAAGGTTCATAGTACTATTCAAAGAAGATCTGAGGAGTTCTTCTCAGTATCCTTGCCAACACAGCATTAAAATTAGATTTTCTGGTGGCACCCACTAGTAACTACACAGAAATATGGGGATACGACAGATAAATATGTGTTGGATGATGGACCTGAAGGGAGGGTTTTAGACTCCTCGGATATTGGGACACGCCCTGGGGAGTTCTTGTACAGGCCAGAGGGATTGCACCTGAACATAACCTGCAGCAATGTGGGGTGGTTTGCTGGTGCTATTGGAGAGAGTTTATACTAACTTGGCAGGGAATGAGAACCAGGAGGTAACATTAAAATGGAAAAACAAGATGTACAAAGAATAGAATTTACAGTGCAGAAGGAGGCCATTCCGCCCATCGAGTCTGCACCGGATCTTAGAAAGAGCACCCTACCCAAGCCCACACCCCCACCCTATCCCCATAACCCAGTAACCCCACCCAACACTAGGGACAATTTTGGACACTAAGGGCAATTTAGTATGGCCAATCCACCTAACCTGCACATCTTTGGACTGTGGGAGGAAACCGGAGCACCCGGAGGAAACCCACGCAGACACGGGAGAACTTGCAGACTCCGCACAGACAATGACCCAAGCCGGGAATCGAACCTGGGAACTTGGAGCTGTGAAGCAATTGTGCTAACCACCATGCTACCGTGCTGCCCCAAAGAATTGAGACAGATAGATAAAGTGAGGTTGTGTAAGAGGGAATGCAATAAAATTGAAGGTAAGTTTTCAGTGCATGAATGTGAATGTGGTAAATAAGGTTGGTGAGCTGCAGGCACAGATACCCATGTGGGAACATGAATGTATGGCTCAAAAAAGGGCAGGACTGGGCATTAAATATTTCTAGATACAAAGTGTTTAGCAATGACAGTGTAGGAAGGAAAGGAAGAGAGGTGGCAGTGTCGATTAAGGACATTGTTAAAGTGCCTAGGAGAGAGAGAGAGGATGTTCTCGAGGAGTCAAGGGAAAATTCTACTTGGTTAGAGCTAAGAAACAATACAGGCTCCACTACAATACTAGGTTTATTCCATAGGCCTCCAACTAACATGGAGCAGCACGGTAGCGCAGTGGTTAGCACAGTTGCTTCACAGCTCCAGGGATTGGCTATGCTAAATTGCCCTTAAGTGTTCAAACAAATAGGGCAGCATGGTGGCGCAGTGGTAACACTGCAGTCTCACGGCGCTGAGGTTCCAGGTTCGATCCCAGCTCTGGGTCACTGTCCGTGTGGAGTTTGCACAATGTCCCTGTGTTTGTGTTGGATTCGCCCCCACAACCCAGTGTGCAAGGTAGGATTGAACACGCCAAATTGCCCCTTAATTGGAAATAATTAACCGAGTGTGCTAAATTTTTTTTTTTAAGTGTCCAAAAAAGGTTAGGTGCGGTTACGGGGATAAGATGGAGGTGTGGGGACAGGTAGGGTGCTCTTTCTAAGGGTGGCTGCAGACTCGATGGGCCAAATGGCCTCCGTCTGTACTGTAAATTCTATTCTATGATAACAGGAATGCAACAGAGGAACGCATTTGGAGGAAATTACAGAGTGTTAAAACAAAGTACTAAGTCACAGGACAGGATTTTCTTGCCTGCCCCACCAGCAGGATTTTCCAGGCTCCTCTGTGGGTTCTCCAAGAGCAGGCTGGGAAAGCTTTGCAAAATATCGTAGACTTCAGCAGGTCTGGAAGATTTCGATAGCAGTCAGTGGCGAACTCCAGTGCAGGAAACGCACCGCTGGTGGGGGACTATGAAATTTCAGCCATAACGTGGGTCTTTACTTATCCAAATACAGACTAGGACAGAGAGGAGGAAAGAGTTTTGAAAACATGTTCAAGAGAATTTTCAACAACACGATATTCCCAGTACAATCAGGAAGGAGACATTGTTGGATCTGGTTCTGGGGAATGAGGTAGGACAAGCGCATGTCAGTTAGAAAACCTTTAGGGAGCATTGATCAGAATAGATCTGGTCCAGGTAAATTGGAATCAAAGAACGGCGGGCAAATCTATAATTCAACAATAAGAGACCATTTGGATGCAGTCGAGGCACATTCAGAGGGCGGGGGTCAGAGCGCCCTGGATGATAAAAAGAGGGTGAGATAAAATAGAAAAAGTAGGCATAGTGTCCGTGTGGAGTTTGCACATTCTCCCCGTGTCTGCGTGAGTTTCGCCCCCACAACCCAAAGATGTGCAAGGTAGGTGGACTGGCCATGCTAAATTACCCCTTAATTGGGAAAAAAATTAATTGGGTACTCTAAATTTAAAAAAAAAGAAAAAGTAGGCATATGACAACGGTCAGATTCATAACACAAAGTGAGATTCAGGCTGAATTTAGAGGTTCCAGAAGGAAGTGTAAAAAGAAATAAGAAAAGTGAATGCATGAGAAGGAAATTAAAGTCAACATTAAAAGGAATCCGAAAGTCGTCTATAGGCATATAAATTGTACAAGAATAGGACCGATTAGAGACTAAAAAGGGGATTTACACATGAAGGCAGAAGGCATGGACGATGTACTAAATAAGTACTTTGTACTAGTTTTTACCCAAAAAGATGCTGTTGCCAAAGTCATTGTGAAAGAGGAAGTAGTTGAGACATGGAGGGATAAAAATAAGTGATGAAGAGGAGATATCTGACAGGCTGGATGTAATTAAAACTGATAAGTTATCAGGGACTGAGGGAAGGACAGATGGAAATTGCCACAATCTTCCAATCCGCCTTAGATCAAAGGGGGTTCCGAGAGGTCTGGCAAACTGCAAATGTTACTCATTTATTCAAAAAGGGTGTGACGATAAACCCAGTAACTACAGGTCAGTCAGTTTAATCTTGGTAGTGGGAAAGCTTTGAAATTGATAATTCAGGACAAAATTAACAGTAATTTGAACAAATATAGATTCATTAAGGAAAACCAGGGCCTTGTTACGGGAAAATTGTGCTTAGTAAGTTGGTTTTCTGTTGAAGTAACAAGGTTGAGGAGAGTAATATGGCTGATGTGACACAGACTTTCAAAAGGCATTTGATAAAGTTAAAAACCATGGATGGCAGCAAGGAGATGAGGTTGGCTGTGGGACAGGTAGCGAAGTGTGACAGGGGTCAGTATTGGAACCACAACAAGATTGGAGTGGTGCAGGAAGTGACTTCAAAATTTGCAGATGACTCAAAACTTGTAACTATTATGAACTGTGAGGAGGATAGTGATAAAACTTCAAGAGGACATAGACAGGCTGGTGGAACAGGCAGACACGTTGACAAATGAAAGCTAATGCAGGGAACGAGGAAAGGCAATACGAAATACAAGATCAATTCCAAACAGGAATCAGGAGAATAGGACTTGAAGGTGTATGTGCTTAAATCGGTGGGAGCTGGCAGGACAGGGTGAGGAAGCAGTTAAGAGGGCATAAGATCCTAGGATTTATAAATAGAGGTTTAAGAGTACAAGAGCAAGGAAGTTATTGTGAACCTTTATAAAACTGCTTTGGCTGCAATGGGAGCAATGCACTTCAAAAGTAATTAGTTGGTTGCGAAGCACTTCGGGCTGTCCTGAGGTTGTATTAAGCACGACACAAAACAAGCCTTTCTTTCTTCCAGACAGATGCCATACACAAATTTCTCATTTCTAGGGTCCTCTATCCCACCACTCTCGTGATACACCTCAAGATACAGCTTTAGTCAAGACACACAGTGCTGACAGTTTATACCAGATCCATACCAACATAGTGAGAATATAAGCAAGTCATGGTGGATATTACGTGTGGATTTTCAGGTAATATTTCGACAATGTGCCACAAAAGAAATATTATGCAATATTATTTATTTAGCACATGGCTAAATCGCTGGCTTTGAAAGCAGACCAAGGCAGGCCAGCAGCATGGTTTGATTCCTGTACCAGCCTCCCTCCCCGAACAGGCGCCAGAATGTGACGACTAGGGGCTTTTCACAGTAACTTCATTTGAAGCCAACTTGTGACAATAAGCAGTTTTTTTGGGTTTTTTTTTATTAAGGCAAGTGCTTGGAAAGAATGCATCCACATGAATTTTCAATGATTTGCTTCAGTAAACTTGAATATTGAAGCTATTTTGGAAACCAACAAAAAGCAATCTGCAAGTTGATGAAAAAAAGGGAAAAAATAAAATGAGCGTAATCTAACCAGGAATATTAAAAAAAATTGTGAGTATAGAAAAAGGAGTGCAGTATTGAAAATAAAAGGTTCCTTAGAGTTAGAGACAGCGTATGTTATTATGAGAAGGCATTTTCAAGTCGTCAGTCATTGTGAGTAATGGAGTGCCGCAATAATTAGTGCTGAGGCTTCAGCTATTTACAATCGATATTAATGGCTTAGATGGAAGAGATCAAAAGTAATGTATTTATGTTTGGTGATGGTAGAAAGCTCGATGGGAAGGTATGCTGTGAAGAGGAGATAAAGAGGCTACAAAGTGACGTTGACAGATTAAGTGAATGGACAAGTTGGCAGATGGAGTATAATGTGGGTAAGTGTGAGGCTATTCACTTTGGTAATAAGAATGAAAAAGCAGATTTTTTTTTTAAAAAGGTATGAAACTTGTAAATGTTGATGTTCAGAGAGACTTAGATGTAACGTTATCATACAGGTACAGCAAGCAATTAGGAAGGCAGACGGCATGTTGGTCTTTACTGCAAGAGGATCGGAACGTAAGAATAAGGAAGTCTTGCTCAAACCGCAAGGTGCTGTGGTGAGACCACATCTGGGATATTGTGTGCAGTCTTGGTCTCCAAATTTAAGGAAGTATGTACTTACATTGGAGGTGGTACAGCGAAGGTTCACTAGATTGGTTTGTGGGATGAGAAGGTTTAACTGTAATGAAATGCTGGTAAATTGGGTTTATACTCTCTGGAGTTGGGAAGAAAAAGAGGTAATCTCATTAAAACATAGGAGATTCTGAAGGGGTTTCATAAGGTTAAACATGGCTAAACCCTGGCTGGTGAATTTAGAACATGGAGCACAATTTCACGATAACGGGGAGATCATTTAGGATTGAGATGAGGAGAGACGTCTTCACTCGTTGAGTATAGTTAAGATTGAGATAAACAGATTTTTGGTCTCGGGGGAATCGAGGGATTATAGGGAGCGGGCAGGAAAGTGGAAGGGGGCAGAAGATTAACCATGACCATATTGAATGGCAAAGCAAGCTTGAGGGGCCCTGAGGTCTACTGTTCCTATTGATTACATTGTTATGTTGTGCTGTTGGTGGAAGGACTGAATATTTAAGGTGATGGTTGTGGTGATGTTTAAGTGGGCAGGTTTGTCCTGAATGGTATTGAGCTTCAAGTATTGTTGGGGCTCTACTCAGGCAAATGGGAAGTATTCCATCACAGTCCTGGCCTATACCTTATAAGAGCTGCAAAGGCTTTGAATCAGGAGAGTCACTTGTTGCAGAAAAACCAGCCTGATTGCTCTTGTCGCCATAACATCTATCTGCCTGGTCCTGTTACGTTTTGGTCACTGGTGATCTTCAGGATGCTGAGGGTTGGAGATTCAACAATTGTAATGCCACCATTGGCACATAACAGCTCAAATTTGGATGTTGTTTAAGCTTTGTGCACACGCCACTGTCTGCTTTATTAACTCAGGAATTAAATGGAACGGAACACCATACAACTGTCACAATCTCTTGACTTTATGATGGAGGGAAGGTAATTGATGAAGCAGCTGAATATGGTTGGGCCTAGGACACTGTCATGAAGAACCCATGTAAACAATGTAATGAGGCTGAGATGACTGACCTCCAGTAATCACAGCTGTCTTCCATTGTGCAAGGTATGACTTCCAGCCAGAGAAACGTATTCCCTTAAACCATACTGACTTCAATTTTGCGAGGTCAAATGTTTTGATGTCAAGGGCAGTCACTCTCACTTGTAGTGAATACAGTTCTGCTGCTGCTAATGACCCACACCATCTCATGGATGCTCATTTTGGTGCTGTAGGATGTGTTTTAAATCAATTCCGTTTGGAACAGTTGTAGTGCGACACGACTTTGTCTTGACAAAGACCTCTACTAACAGTGTCCCTCTTAATACTTGATAGCTGTCCATGGTAATAATGCAGATGCATTTGTGACAGGTAGATTGACGAGGATAAGCTCAAATATGGTTTTCCCTTATTCTCTTACCACCTGCACAGGCCCAGTCTGCCAGCTATGTATTTCAGGACTTTTCCGGTTAGGTTAATTGTGGTGCCACCATACCACCCCGGTGATGAACAATGAAGTCCCCAAACCAGATTACATTCGGATTCCTTGCCATCAGCGCTATTTCCAAGTGGTGTTCAACTTGAGAGGTACTGACTCATCAGCTAAGGGAGACTGGTGGCTGGTAATTAGCAGATTTCATTGCCTGAAGGACTGCCATGGATAGAAACCGCTGAGTTGGTATAAATTGGTGCGTTTCAGATATACAGGAAGAGATAGTGATCGATGTCCCAGGGATCTGCGCTGGGAAAACTGCTTTTCATTTACGGAAGTGATTTCTTTTTTTTCCCTTTTTTAAAAATAAATTTAGAGTACTCAATTATTTATTTTCCAATTAAGGGGTAATTTAGCATGGCCAATCCACCTAATCTAGACATCTTTGGGTTGTGGGAGTGAAACCCATGCAGACATGGGAAGAATGTGTAAACTCCACATGGATAGTGACCCAGGGCCGGAATCTGAATCCGGGTCCTCAGCGTGTCGGCAGCAGTGCTAAACATTGTGCCACCGTGCCGCCCAATGGAAGTGATTTCTTTTTTTTAAATATAAATTTAGGTTACCCAATTATTTTTTCCAATTAAGGGGCTTTTTAGCATGGCCAATCCACCTACTCTGCACATTTTTTTGGGTTGTGGGGGCGAAACCCACGCAGACACGGGGAGAATGTGCAAACTCCACACGGACAGTGACCCAGAGCCAGGATCAAACCTGGGACCTCAGCGCCGTGAGGTGGTTGTGCTAACCACTAGGCCACCGTGCTGCCCTATGGAAGTGATTTCTAATAACACACAAGGACCAACATTTGTTGATCATTCTAAGTCAGACGGCATGACAAATTGGGAGGATGAATGCAAAAGGAAACAGACAACTTGGTTGAGTGGTAAGATAGGAGGGTATTGAAAACTGAGATGTGTGAAAAGAGTACATTTTAGAAAAAGGAATATGAATTAAGTAGTTTATAAACTAGAAATCCATTTTCAGAGCACTCATGCTTTCACGTTGATTTATATAATATAAAGCTTCGGAGACCATTTGCCAATGTAATGGTCTTTTCTATCAGTAGTGTCGCCAATGTATCTATGACCATGGATTTCTCTGTGCATTGTCTCTGCTGGGAGTGAAAACTCCCATGGTTATTGGTGGGGGTGGCTCACTGTATCAGCAAGAGAGAAAGAGAGAGATGGATAAAAATCTAGCAAAAAATGGGATGGAAGAATAAAAGAGGTATCATGGAATGTTTCCTCAACACATAGGTTGGCAAATAGAGCATGTATTTTCCAAGCTAGAACATTCCTATCCATGCTCCTTCTATGTCCTTGGTAAAAGCAATCACAATTCTGCAGACTTGCATCTTAACTTTCTCATACTGTCTATTCCCCAATTTGCTCCACTTCCTTTCTCTAACTGCTTCATTGAACCTTGTGCAGATTAAAAGTGACAAATCTATGACACCAGCTGTGCCCCTTTCCAAGTCAATTACAGTCATGTTCCACATTTCCTATTTTTAAGTGATATTGTGCAATTATTTGTGTGAAATGTAATTTGCAAATTATTTGGCACCTAGTAAGTAAAGTCACCATAGTCCCAGATGACCATAAGCTGTGTTCTCCTTTGAGGGGGAGAGCCGACTGGTGGTGATTTAACCTGAGGATCACCACACCTCAGGCAAGGAGCAAGGTTGAGAAGGCGAGGCCCTCATGAATAACTGTCTACTGCTGCACTGGCAGCTGGATGATGCTCCTCAACCAGCAGTTACCATCTCTGCCACCGCCTGGAGCTGTGATGCCTGCTGGATGAGTAAGTAGACAGAGCAGGCATTGAGCTATAGATTAAAAAAATGTTTGTGGGTTGGCTGGCTGGCGAAGGTACATTCAGGATTTGTATCCTGGGCTGTGCCATTGCCAGCTAAAGAAGGAACATAGTTGAATTCACATCACACTTTTCACAACCCAGGAACTTGCAAAGTGTTTTACAGCCAATTAAGTATTTTTGATGTAAAATGACTGCTGTAATGTAGGGAAATACATCAACAAATTTTCACACAGCAAAGCATCACAAACAGCGACGAGATACAGGACCAGGTCTGTTTCAGTGTTTGTTTTTGTACTAGTGATAGTCAAGGGAAAAATAACACCAGAAAACTCCCCGGTGTTTTTTCAAATAGTGTCTTGGAATGTTTTATATCCACTTGAGGTGGCAGACAAGGCTTTGATTTAAAATCAAATCTGAAATACGACACTTCCAGTCATACAGCCCTCCTTTAGTACCTACCTGGATTGTGTGCTAAAATATCTGGAATGGGATATCTGATTCAATAGATAACAGGGCTACCACTGAGACAAGGCTGATATTAGGTTTAACACGACAATTATGATAAAAATCAAAATACAGCAAATGCTGAAAATGTGAAAGCAATACAGAAATGTACAAATGCCAGAAACACTCATCAGGTCAGGTAGCATCTGTGGAGTGAGAAAGATAAGTAGAACATTACACGTCTGACTAAAGTGGTTGACCTGAAACATTAGCCTCAAATATCACCACTGAATGAGCCACTTGTGTAGTTTACAACAGGTTGGTGGGGGAATAATAGATCTGACATAGAACATAGAACATAGAACACTACAGCGCAGTATGGGCCCTTCGGCCCTCGATGTTGCGCCGACCTGTGAAACCATCTGAAGCCTATCTGACCTACACTATTCCATTTTCATCCATATGTCTATCCAGTGACCACTTAAATGCCCTTAAAGTTGGCGAGTCTACTACTGTTGCAGGCAGGGCGTTCCACACCCCTATTACTCTCTGAGTAAAGAAACTGCCTCTGACATCTGTCCTATATCTATCACCCCTCAATTTAAAGCTATGTCCCCTCGTGTTGGTCATCACCATCCGAGGAAAAAGACTCTCATTGTCCACCCTATCTAACCCTCTGACTATCTTATATATGTCTCGATTAAGTCACCTCTCAGCCTTCTCCTCTCTAAAAAAAAACAACCTCAATTCCCTGAGCCTTTCCTCGTAAGACCTTCCCTCCATACCAGGCAACATCCTAGCAACATCTTTGCTAATAGCCCAGTTCAAACCAGCAGCGCCAATGAAAGCATATGCCAGTGTGAGTCAATAGCAAGGCACTCCACCAGATGGTATTGTCGCCATCTGGGATGGCCACTTCCAACTAGGTACAGAGAAACTCGCAAAGCCTAGCGGGTCAAGCCAAGACTCAGGCAGGCTCAGGGCCTGAAATGCATATTCATCAGCAAGAAGTCCAGACGGTATCGAAACTCCGTCCAATTAGCATTTTAATGGGGCCGATTAGCATTTGATGGCCCTCCTTCACCAAAACAAAGGACTGGTACTCAAGCAACTGGGACAGTCCCAGATATTTCGGCGCCACTCCCTGTTCAAGGGAAATGCAAACAACGGGGTCAATGACCGCTTGGGACACGCCCAGCCATCCAGATCCCTGCCCACTGTAGCCACTGTAGCCACCTAAAATGGACACTGGACTAAACAAGATGGAGAATCGCTAAGACTGCAGGGAAAAAGCAGTTTAGCCAAGGCAGCAGTCTGCAAAGACTCATTAGCATTTTGCAAGCAGCAAAACTAGTTTCTGGCCAGGTGGAAGATCTCAAACCAAAGGTGATAATAGCAAAACGCTTTGCATACTAATGAGGCAGTCCAGATCTAGGCACACACAATGGCAACATTTGGGTTTGAATAAGATACTTTAAGTGGATGTCCAGACAGAGCGGCACCAGAAGTATCCACTAAAGAAACCGCCCCCGCCATCAAGAAAGACCCTCACATTGGAGGAATTCAAAAGATATCGATTGGGAGTGATCCAATCGATACCTGAAGGTAAAGCCCGCCCCGGAAAGGCACGGACATTGGGGACCCCTATAAAAGATAGACCCCCACCCATGGTCCTGTCTGTTGTTTCGTGCTCCGGCTTTGACCAAGAACTCCAACCTGTATCCTGACTCCAGCCGTTGAGCACCAGCCGCCGAACCGTAAGTGCCAATACGACGCTCGCTACGCGAACCAGGCCCTCTAGACCCCCAGTGACCAGCACGCTCTCTGAAGGTTGCAGACCAAGATCGGAACGAAGGCCTCGCTCCCTGACCTTGCCTGTTCCTGTTTAGTTAAGTATTCTGATCGCTTAGTTTAGTCATAGCTTAGTCCCTTAGCGTGTGCATGCGTATTTATTATAATTGTATAATAAATATTGATCGTTTGGAACTTACTAATCGGTGTATCGTTTTATTACTTTGAACCTGACCTTGGAATATTTGTGAGGTGTCTATACGGCATATGGCGACTCCTGAGCTGAAAATACATACATAGAGCCTAGTAGTGTTAAGCACACGGCCTTTAAACGGAGGTGTGTTAATACACTCCAATAAACGCGTTTTACACCCATAGTAAAACGTGCAACATTTAGTGGCGACATCCTGACGGGACACGGTTACAAGTGGTACCCCCACTCCGTCGAGGACCCTGAAATTTGAATTAGAAATCTGGTAAAGAAAAAGGAAAGAAATCACAAATATTCAAGGTGTTCAAAGGAATAAACGTAATTCGGAAGTGTGTTTAGTGCATGCGTACTAACAGGGTTGTAAGGAAAACCTGAAAGCATTTTTGTTGCGACAAACTTTCGGTAGTTTTGTGAACGGAACATAGCGTAAGCCTTACCCGTTTCGTGAGACATAACCTCAACACCCCCTGTTCTAAATTTAAAGTGAGTCAGAAAAATGGCCATGCAGGCAATGGAACGCCTCATGAACCCAGAACGGTTTGTGGTCGCAGCGACCAGCAGTAGCCGAGTAGGTCAGTGTCCCGTGTGGGAGCTGGAACTCCGCAAATATCTGCAAGGAAAGGGATGGCCCCTTTGGAAAGAGTTTTGTTTGAATGAGGAGACAGGTCCTGGAAGTATAGGAATACTTGGTGGGAGAACCTCTCTCAAATTCACAAGAAAAATATGAGTAAAGCACGTAAGCCGATGGCAATTGTGTCCTGTTTGGCACAATTGCGAGGCACAGAGGAGGTCGTTCAGACGCTCCGGGCAGAATTAGAAGAAAGAAATAGAATGAGTAAAGTGGATGTCAGGGACATCGAAAAGGAAAACATGGATCTTAGAGGGAAGTTGGCAGAGAAAGGTAGAGAGGTGGATGATGCCAAGAGGCCACATCATTCTTGTCTAGCCCATCTCAGCAGTTCCCAGACCCAGTACGAAAAGGCCTATCAGGACGTGCAACGTGCCGTCCTGATAAGAGAAGAATCAGAGAAGCAGGTAGAGGCTTTGCAGAGGCAATGCTCTGACCTTAAAGCAGCTTTGAGAGCACTCCATGCTGCCACCACAGAACAAAGACAGAGTACTGTAGATCATGCGAAACGCAGGAAGCAGATTGCAGAGCTGCAATCGCTGCTTTCGGTGCAAAATGGGTTTCAAAGCACCTTTGGAACGCAGTTAGATGAGGAGAATGCCCCAGACTGGAAAGAGTTAAGTGAGACCGCGCAGCGTTATGTTCAGGGAACATGTGCGCCAGCAGCGCAGCAGAAAAGACAAGCACCCCAACCCCCCACAGATCAGGTAATTACCGTTCCAATGAATCCAGTCACCACCCAGAGAAAAGCGACCACAGAAGGCGCACCCGATATAACTTACACCACCCCCTTAACTGTAACCCAACTCAGGGACGCGTGTGAGAAGATCACTCCGTTTCTCCCCACCGCAGACCCCCATCAGTTTTTCGCAAAGGTAAAGCAACAGGCTACCATGTACGGCCTGGACGAAAGAGAGCAGGTTAAACTCACAGTTCTGAGTTTAGACCCATCGGTTGTAGCAGCCCTCCCCGACCCACAGAACGTTGGCGGAGGCACCCTAGAGGAAATGCACACCTCCATTTTAGATGCCATAGGGTATAATCGAGGTGACCCCGTAGAAAGACTTAATAAGTGCCGACAGAAGAAAACCGAGCACCCCACAGCATTCGCCGGAAGGCTGTGGATCCATTTTAACGCAGTATTTGGCGATTTAAATAGAGCCCATTTGAAACGTGAAAATATGGTTAAATGGACGCGCACCATAATTTCCCATGCCACAGATGCAGGACAGAATGTCTGCAGCAATTATGACCCCTCAGAAGAGCCCAATAATGAAAAATGGGTCTTGAAAAGATTGTCCCGCATTTGGCAGCAATCCGTCCACAATAAAACAGCATTTATAAATCCCGAAGAGCAGGCAGATGCAGACATGAATCCAGTTAAAACACATCAAAACCCCGCATGTGTAAATGAGGGAAGGAACAGCCCACAGCAGATCAAGTCAAAGGAATGTTTTAACTGTGGACAGTTAGGACATTACGCTCGAGAATGTCAAGCCCCCCCGAAACAGCAACAGAATCAGCCCACCAATGCCCCCCGAAGCAGCAATGAAACCAACAGCCCCAACCCCCCACTCAGGGAACAGTACATAAGGGAACAATGCACCAGAGTGTCTGCTCCGCCTTATGTGCCTCAGGGGTCATGTTACAACTGTAGGCAGCCAGGACACTTCGCCCGAGATTGCAGGACACCCCCAGCACCAGCTAGACCCACCCCCAGATATGAAAGAGGACTCCACCCACAGCAGCTACAAGGTCCCAGCTGCCCCATGCAAACTATGAGCGCTTACCCACCACTTCTCATGGCAGGGATACCTCAGCAGTGCCAGTTCATTTTTGTTTCTCTCCTTCCCCTCTTCTTCGGTCACACTGCACTGACTCCATATGCTAGTTACACCCCAAGCCAAATGTAATTTACAGTATCCTTGTTCTGATGGAACCTGTACGATATTCGTTGCATGTTTGTTTGTATGTGTTTGTTAAATGTTCAGTGTTTAAATTTAAACAGCTTTTCACAGCCCCACGCCACCACTGATGGAACCTGCACGCATGTTTGTTTGTCAGTTTATGTTTGTTTGTTAATATGTTAAGGGTTTGATTGCAGATCTTTTCAGCTGAAAAGATTGCGACCACCTCGCACGCACTTTAGCTTGTCCGCAGATACGTCTGAGAACTTCTATGGTGAGCAGCTCACCTTATCGGCTACAATATCTGAAGCCCAGCTCAATTTTCAAAAGGAGCATCTTGGCTCCTCCCTTGGTTTTTAGGTGCCCCTCTATTCGGCGAATAGAGGCTGCAAATCCACGGTAAACACATTCTTGCCCGTTTAATTCAGGTTACTCAGGCAGTGGACAAACGGCACTGAGGACCCGCCCTGTCTGAGAACCCACTTTGGTCAGCCAAGCTCGGGTATGGCACAGCACGCCCTACCCGGGGATCCCATTCAAATCGTACCCGTAGCGGCCCATACGCAACCCATTCGACCTTTTGTTTCCAATTTGTTTTCATTTTTCGTTAGGCAGCCCTTAGGCCGCCATCCCACATGCTATTTACATCCAGGAACATTCGGATGGTAAATGAGCAAAGCCTGCGAGACGGCTCGCAGGAGGAGAGTTGTTAGGTGTATTGTGTTCATTAAATTCGCTTTTGAAAAAAAAAATGAGGGGAATCACAGGGTGTGACTTGGCCAGTCATTTTTAATGGGTCAATTGGAATTGAAAGACAGATACACTAACAAGTACGGATATTAAGCTGTATTGACAGATACTGTGCTTGATCCCATAGCTTTCAAAGGACGAAACAGGGATCACAGCAAGGATCGGCCATACAGGAGGAAGAAAAAGGAGAACGAAGAGAAGATGATGGAAGCTTACTTATTGCTCTTAAATGTTATATTTGTATGTGTGGAAGCAAGACACGTTTCCCCCACAACCCCCGCCGTAAATGTTTCACTCACAGCAACTCCCCCGTGCTCAGCTCTGATCAGTGAGGTTCAGACCTGGTGCACAAAATTTATGACATTGTACTCCATGTCATACGTGATTGAATCACTGCTAGTGATTGCGATCCTCGGCATACTCGTACAGACCCTCAGGTTGAGGAAATGGAAAAGGAGAGCCTCCCGTTCCTGCCCCTCAACCATCTATGGAGTTCGATCTCCTATCTTCGGTTTCCACCAATCCCCTTTGCCCCTCAATGAATAAAGCACTGTGTGAATAAAATAAAATATACCCATGTATTATATTGTCCTGAACTCGACTGCCGAGTCAGGAAATGTTATGTGATGTGGTATGAATGGATGAGGTTTAGTCTGTAATGAAATGTTTAAGGTAAGATAAGGATAGTTGTGATAGGTAGAGGTTCCCGGTTTTTGGTAATGCATGTCCCCTTTGACATAGCGCCAAGTAGAGATGTCAGTTAAAAAAAATTTCTTCCCATAGTTAAGGACAGAGTAGACGCTCAGGAGCTTGCCGAGGTCAGGGAACACAAACAAGGCACCCAGAAGCACTCGAAGCAACGTGCATAGGTGATCCTTCACAATGTTTTTGATTGTGAGGATCACAAGGAGGGAATGTAGCCACTGTAGCCACCTAAAATGGACACTGGACTAAACAAGATGGAGAATCGCTAAGACTGCAGGGGAAAAGCAGTTTAGCCAAGGCAGCAGTCTGCAAAGACTCATTAGCATTTTGCAAGCAGCAAAACTAGTTTCTGGCCAGGTGGAAGATCTCAAACCAAAGGTGATAATAGCAAAACGCTTTGCATACTAATGAGGCAGTCCAGATCTAGGCACACACAATGGCAACATTTGGGTTTGAATAAGATACTTTAAGTGGATGTCCAGACAGAGCGGCACCAGAAGTATCCACTAAAGAAACCGCCCCCGCCATCAAGAAAGACCCTCACATTGGAGGAATTCAAAAGATATCGATTGGGAGTAATCCAATCGATACCTGAAGGTAAAGCCCGCCCCGGAAAGGCACGGACATTGGAGACCCCTATAAAAGATAGACCCCCACCCATGGTCCTGTCTGTTGTTTCGTGCTCCGGCTTTGACCAAGAACTCCAACCTGTATCCTGACTCCAGCCGTTGAGCACCAGCCGCCGAACCGTAAGTGCCTATACGACGCTCGCTACGCGAACCAGGCCCTCTAGACCCCCAGTGACCAGCACGCTCTCTGAAGGTTGCAGACCAAGATCGGAACGAAGGCCTCGCTCCCTGACCTTGCCTGTTCCTGTTTAGTTAAGTATTCTGATCGCTTAGTTTAGTCATAGCTTAGTCCCTTAGCGTGTGCATGCGTATTTATTATAATTGTATAATAAATATTGATCGTTTGGAACTTACTAATCGGTGTATCGTTTTATTACTTTGAACCTGACCTTGGAATATTTGTGAGGTGTCTATACGGCATCTGGCGACTCCTGAGCTGAAAATACATACATAGAGCCTAGTAGTGTTAAGCACACGGCCTTTAAACGGAGGCGTGTTAATACACTCCAATAAACGCGTTTTACACCCATAGTAAACCGGCTTTGACCAAGAACTCCAACCTGTATCCTGACTCCAGCCGTTGAGCACCAGCCGCCGAACCGTAAGTGCCAATACGACGCTCGCTACGCGAACCAGGCCCTCTAGACCCCCAGTGACCAGCACGCTCTCTGAAGGTTGCAGACCAAGATCGGAACGAAGGCCTCGCTCCGTGACCTTGCCTGTTCCTGTTTAGTTAAGTATTCTGATCGCTTAGTTTAGTCATAGCTTAGTCCCTTAGCGTGTGCATGCGTATTTATTATAATTGTATAATAAATATTGATCGTTTGGAACTTACTAATCGGTGTATCGTTTTATTACTTTGAACCTGACCTTGGAATATTTGTGAGGTGTCTATACGGCATCTGGCGACTCCTGAGCTGAAAATACATACATAGAGCCTAGTAGTGTTAAGCACACGGCCTTTAAACGGAGGCGTGTTAATACACTCCAATAAACGCGTTTTACACCCATAGTAAAACGTGCAACACCACTTATTGGCTAAGGAATCGAACAGAGTGATCTAGTAAGGCCCAAATCGAAGGACCACCCAAAAGCGCGCGAAAACCCCCTGAGTATAAGAAGAGTTTGCCATATGTTCGCTCTCTTTTGGCCTTGGTACTCCGGTCACGGCAATCGCCAAATGCAGCAACACCAAAAGCAAGTACAAGTTCAACGCTCGCTACCAGACGGACGAGCCTAGCTGAGCAGCAGTTACGCCTTCGAACCCGATAGATCCAGAATCGAATAGCGACCACTGTTTTCTGACTGAAGCCGGGTGCCCGAAGTTAAGTACAGGTTGTCTTAGTCGATAGGTGTAGTTAACTAGTAGTATTTATGCTCATAGAATAGAATTTCATAGAATTTACAGTGCAGAAGAAGGCCATTCGGCCCATCGAGTCTGCACCAGCTCTTGGAAAGAGCACCTTACCCAAGCCCACACCTCCACCCTATCCCCATAACCCAGTAACCCCACCCAACACTAAGGGCAATTTTGGTCACTAAGGGCAATTTTGCACGGCTAATCCACCTAACCCGCACATCTTTGGACTGTGGGAGGAAACCGGAGCACCCGGAGGACACCCACGCAGACACGGGGAGAATGTGCAGACTCCGCACAGACAGTGACCCAAGCTGGGAATCGAACCTGGGACCCTGGAGCTGTGAAGCAATTGTGCTAACCACAATGCTACCGTGCTGCCCCTGATGGTGTTGCATGACTAATTGTGTGTAAATAAAGTACCCTTGACCTTGAACTAACTAACTGGTGTTTGGCTCTTTGATCGATAGCCGGTTGAAACTTGTGGTGGTATCATTTGATACCTGGCGACTCTGAGCATTAGGACATAGATAACACAGAAAGAAGGGCAAACTCACTGATTGCCATAATTGGAACAGAGCCACAGAAAAGACAAAGTAAAAGAAAGCACAACAGTATCACCCAATAATTACAGTGAGGCCTCTGGTCTGCTCCACCATTCAATAAGATCATGGCTGATCTTCTGTGTTTCAAATTCCACATTTCCATCTGCCCCTCCTGATAACCTTAGATTCTTGTTAGGTAAGGGAATCTATCTCCCTCCGCTTTAAAAGTATTAATGACCCTCATTCTCCTAAACTCCAGTGGAAACAAGCCCAGTTTGTCTAACCTATCCTCATAAGAAATCCAGTAAGCCTCTTCTGAATCGCCACTAACACACTTCCTTAAAAAAGGAGACAAAACTGCAGTCAATATTCGAGAAATGGTCACATCAATACTCTATATATCTGAAGTATAACATTCTTACCTTTATGAGTAATTCCTCCCTTACTAAAACCTAGCATTCCATTAGCCTTCTTAATTACTTTTAAAAATTAATTCAAGGGATGTGGGTGCCGTTGCCTAGGCCAGCATTTATTGCCCATCCCTAATTGCCCTTGAGAAGTTGGTGAAACTCATAGTGAATGTATTTACACATATCCATGTGGAATTAAGTATTTTGGAAAGTCTTGAACGCCTGCAGTCCATGTGGTGTTGGTACACCCCCAGTGCTGTGAAAAGGGAGTTCCAGAAGGAACAGCGATAGATTTCCATGTCAGGGTGAGTGGCTGGAGGGGAAATTCAGGTGATGGTGTTCCCAGGTAGTTGCTGCCCTAGTCCTTCTAGATGGTAGTGGTCATGGGTTTTGAAGATTCTGTCTAAGGAGCCTTGGTGAAATCCTGCAGTGCATCTTGGAGATGGTGCACAAGGCTGTTACAGTGCATTGATGGTAGAAGGAGTGAATGTTTATGGGAGGAGCGCCAATCAAGCAGACTGCTTTGTCCAGGATGGTGTCAAGCTTCTTCGGTGTTGTTGGAGCTATAATCATCCATACAAGTGGAGAGTATTCCATCATCATCATCATGGAACAGAATCATCAAAGAATCCCTACAGTGCAGGAGGCCATTCGGCTCATCAGGTCTGCACCGACCCTCCGAAAGAGCCCCCAACCTAGGCCCATGCCCCTGCCCTATCCCCGTATCCCCACCTAACCTTTAGACACTAAGGGGCAACTTAACATGGCCAATCCACCTAACCTGCACATCTTTGGACTGTGGGAGGAAACCAGAGCTCCCAGAGGAAATCCACATAGACACAGGGAGAAAGTGCAAACTCCACACAGTCAACCAACTCGGAACCAACCCTGGTGCTGTGAGGCAGCAGTGCGGACCATTGTGCTAGTGTCACACTACCCATATTCCTGACTTGTGCCTTGTAGATTGTAGACAGGCTTTGGGGAGTCAGGAGGTGAGTTACAAGCTGCAGGATTCCCAGCTTCTGACCTGCCCTGGTAGCCACAGCACTCATATGGCTAGTTCAGTTCAGTTTCTGGTCAATGGTAACTCCCCAGGATGTTGATAGTGGGGATTCAGCGACGATAATGCCATGGGCGAAAGTTTGATTCTCTCTTGTTGGAAATGGTCATTGCCTAGCACTTGTGTGTTGCAAATGTTACTTGTCAGTCCAAGCCTGGATATTGTCCAGATCCTGCTACATTTGGACATGGATTGCTTCAGTAGTCACAAATGGTGCTGAAATTGTGCAATCATCTGCGATCATCACTACTTCTGACTTTATGATGTAAGGAAGATCATTGTTGAAACAGGCAAAGATGGTTGGGCCTATTGAGCCTAGGGCACTACCCTGAGTTACTCCTATCCTGGAGCTAGGATTTCTGACCTCCAACAATCACAACTATCTTCCTTTGTGCTATGACTCCAAAAAAAGAGAGCATTTTCCCCCCAATTCCAATTTACTCCAGTTTTGCAAGGGATTTTGGATGCCACACATGAAAAATACAGCTTTGATGTCAATGGCAGTGACTCTCACCTCATCTCTGGAGTTCAGCTCATTTGACCATGTATGAACCAAGGCTGTACTGAGGTCAGGAGCTGTACCTGCATACCAACATTTGTGACTCATGCACTGGAACACCTAGATCCTGCTGCACCTTGGAATTCTGCACCGTTCTCTGTTTAAGTTTTTCTCTGCTTTTTATTCTTCCTGCCAAAGTGAACAACTTCACATTTTCCCACATTATATTCCTATGCCAGGTTTTTGCCCATTCGTTTAACCCATCTATATGTCAGCAACCTCATGTCCTCTTCACAACATACTTTCCTACCTATCATTGTATCATCTGCAAATTTAGCTACCAAACCTTCACTCACGTCATCTAAGTCATTGATATAAACTGTATAAAGTTGAGGTCCCAGCAGGACTCCAAACGTCAAATCCTGACAATCAGAAATAGTCTCATTTATGCATACTCTGTTTACAGCCAGCCAATCTTCTACCCATGCTAATATGTTATCCCCTACATCATGAGCTTTAATTTTCCACAATGCAGGTGCAGCAGATAATAAGAAAAGCAAATGGAATGTTGACATTTATAGCAAAAGGAATTGAGTATAAAGGTAAGGAAGTGTTGTTGCAACTGTACAAGGGATTGGGAAGATCGTACCTAGAGTATTGTGCACATTTTTGGTCCCTTATTTGAGGAAAGATGTAGTGGCATTGGAGACAGTTCAGAGGAGGTTCACTAGATTTATTCCAGAGATGAAGGGTTTGTTGTATGAGGAGAGATTGAACAGTTTAGGCCTATACTCTAGAGTTATTAGCAGAATAAGGGGAGATCTAATTGAGGTATACAAGATGCTAAAAGGTATGGATAAAGTAGACGTGGAGCTGATGCTTCCTCTTGTAGAGGATTCTAAAACGAGAGGCCATAATCTTAGAATACGAGGTAGCAAATCTAAAACAGATTTGAGGAAAAACTACTTCTCCCAAAGGGTTGTGAATCTGTGGAATTCGCTACCCCAGAGTGTGGTGGATGCAGGGACAGTGAGCAAAAATAAGGTGGAGTCAGACAGATTTTTAATTGGTAATGGGTTGGGGTTACGGAGAATGGGCAGGATGGTGGAGTTGAGCCAGGATGGGATCAGCCATGATCACATTGAGGGTGTTAGGCTCGGGAGGCTAAATTACCTCCCCGTTGCAAGTTCAATATATCCTGAATGGGGTATTAGTATTACTGTAGCATTAGCTTCCACTTCTTTGCATTCATTATCGCTTTACTTTATCTCAACTGATACTTGTGGAAGTTTGTTATGTGAAAATTGTCTGCAGTATTTGCTAACCATACAACAGAATGATAAGGAAATTCACAAGTTTTTGACCGATGTGTCAAGAACCATGGGATGCTCTGGGGGTGTGAAAGGCTTTATATTAATAAACACAGTCTCTCTCTAATTCTGAATTAATATCAGTACAGAGTCATAGAATCAGAGAGACTTACAGCACAGCGATTAATTTCCGAGCAGTAAAAGCAATTGAAGATAATTAATGGTGTTTACCCATCAGTGTCAGTAGTGACCTGGCTTCATTGAATATAATATTCAAGTCAACAAGATAGACAAGCATATTTAAATACACATAGGATATTCAGGGTATGCCCCATATGTAGCAGCAGAATGTTCCTTCCCAATAATCCAAATTTACCTTAGTGGGTACATGTCGATACCCATCCAGAAAAGAAGAATTACCTGAAAGAGAAAATAAACATTAAAATGATAATAAATCTGTTACAAATTATGACTGAAACATGAACATACTAAAACTGTGACAATGCTGCGGGAATTATGAAAAGAAGTTAACATTTACTCCTACTACTAATAATAATAATCTTAATTGTCACAAGTAGGCTTACATTAACGCTGCAATGAAGTTACTGTGAAAAGCCCCTAGTTGCCTCATTCCGGCGCCTGTTCGGGTCCACAGAGAGAGAATTCAGAATGTCCAATTCACCTAACTGCATTTCTTTTGGGACTTGTGGGAGGAAACCGGAGCACCCGGACGAAACCCACGCAGACACAGGGAGAACATGCAGACTCCACACAGACAGTGACTCATGCCGGGAATTGAACCTGGGACCCTGGAGCTGTGAAGCAACATTGCTAACCACTGTGCTACCGTGAATAGAGATTTTGTTGTAAAACAAGTGACCGTAGCATCAAGCACCAATTATATGAATTTAGGAATAACCTCAAGGAGCTGAATGGCCTGTTCCTATGTTTCTGCTGATAACCAAGAAATACCAGTACCATACCTTTCCAATCTAACACCTAACTCTATTTCAAATAACTTTGTTTCTGCCTCCCTTTGTAATCTGTATGCTTTCTCCTAAGACCATTAATACTGTGGCTGGGGCTGTTTAGCACAGGGCTAAATGGCTGGCTTTGAAAGCAGACCAAGGCAGGCCAGCAGCACGGTTCGTTTCCCGTAACAGCCTCCCCGAACAGGCGCCGGAAAGTGGTGACTAGGGGCTTTTCACAGTAACTTCATTTGAAGCCTACTTGTGACAATAAGCGATTTTCATTTTCATTTCATTCATTCATACAAGTCAATGGATGTGAAATTCCTTTTTATTACATTGCATTTCAGGATTTTTATAGGTTTTTTGGGGATCAAATTTCTTTGCCTTTTTGATGAAAACTGAATCCTCATAATCTTGCCTACCACAGCTGAAAGTTGCAAGTGGGAATAAAATGTGACATGAACTTGCCATTACTTAAATAGGAGCTATACCAACATTACGTCAACTGGAAGATTTGTAAAGTTCCCCCTTTACTTGGAATTAATTTTGCTCCAGAAGAAGACACTTCACCCTCCGGAACTTTCCAAATCCTCAAACTGATGCTTCTCTTCGCCACCTTCGAGCATTTTGAAGTGTAACATGATTCAGCATTTGAAGAGAAAAATAATTTATTGTAAATATATATTATTCGAGAATCAGCCATCCAGAATTAATTATTTTGGTTTCAAATGCTGAACCGCAGTATAATTTACATTTCAGTCTTATATGCTCCCACCTTTTGTCACTTTGCAGAGACAAAATGATGGAGCTGACAATATTCCATCTGAAATAGAGGGGAAATACACAATAATCATAATTCAGGATCAGAAAATCCCCAAGCTTTGAGGCATTATCCACACCACGTTGACAGGAGTTAGCAAGCTGAGACTTTTACATGATAATATTCCACTTGTATCAATGGATACATGGGTCAACATGATGGAATTGTTTGAATTAGCACCCCCCGCCAACCACAGAGATTTTTGGGAGAGAAACTTGCATTGATATAGCACCTTTCATAATCCCGTGAAGCTCTAAGGATGTTAATGCCACGTCTGTACTATTTTTTGAAGTGCCAGTCACTGTTTCGCACAGCAAGGACCAACAAAATGCTTTGCAGTACTGATGAGATCTCGTTTTGCATGTTGACCGAGGAATAATTATTGCCAAGACACAGGGGAGAATTTCTCTACTCTTCGTCAAAATAGCGGCATGGGATCTTTACAACCTGAGGGAGAAGACAGGATCTCAGTTTCAAAACTCATCCAAAAAAAGGCAATCCTCTCTGACTCCACGTCAGCCTGTATTTTGCGGTGGTCAAAGCACTGTAATAGCTCTTCTGCCCACACCTTCTGACTCAGAGATCAGATTTTAGCACCATACTGATCAGTCAGACAGAAAGAGGAAGATAGGAAACTAGAATGCACTACAAATTATAGTTCACACATAAAATCTTACATAGCGCTATATCTCCTTTGGACTGATTTGCACCTTCTCCTGGACCAAACATATTTGATGCTCAGACACCATATTCACAGTAAATGGTGCAAACAATATACCAGAAATAGTGGGGAAATCAAGGACCTATGATAGCAAAGAACTGAAAGCAATTAATATCAGTAAAGAAAGAATCTGGAAAGTGTTATGGAGCTAAAAAATGACAATCCCCTGGAGATGATAGTCTGCATCCAAGGGTTTTAAAGCAGGCAGCTACAGAGACAATGCATACATTTGTTTTCCAAATCAGTTCCCTGGATCAGAAGGTAGCAAACATAAACCTGCTATTCAAGAAAGGAGAAAGCAAACAGAGAATTATTGTCTAGTTGGTTTACCATCAGTAATGGGGACAATGCTGGAACCTAGCATAAGGAATGTGGTAACAGGACACTAAGAAAATCATAACATGATTCAGCCATAATAAACCAGTTTTATGAAAGGCAAATTGTGTTTAATCTATTAGAGCTTTTAAATAGGGTGTAACTAGCATGGTAGATAAGAAAGACCAGTAGAATCCACTGATTATATTTACTGAACCACTGCACCATCAACTACCAGGAGCATTGTGTTGATGTTTCAGCTATTCCGGCCTTGGGTGACTAGGTGGAGTTTGCACGTTCTCCCTGTGTCTGCGGGGTTTCCTCCGGGTACTCCAGTTTTCTCCCACCGTCCAAAGATTAGGTTAGGTGAATTGGCCATGATAAATTGCCCTTAGTGTCCAAAAAAAGTTAGGTGGAGTTACTGGGTTGCGGGGATAGGGTGGAGGCATGGACTTAAGTAGGGTGCTCTTTCCAAGAGCCAGTGCAGGCTCGATGGGCCGAATGGCCTCCTTCTGCACTGTAAATTCTATGATTCTGTAAGTGGTATATTTGGAATTTCAAAAGGCAAAATGAATGTTGAATTTTGTTCGATAACTTTCTTATGCAGCACTGTGGGGCTTTTACAGAGATAGAGATGCTATATGAATGCAATTTGTTGTTATATTTGCCTTGGAGGAGGTGAAACTAAGACTGATTCCTGGAATTAGAGGGTTTTCCTAAGGAGAGATTGAGTAGAATGGGCCATGATTCTCAGCTATTTAAAAGAATGAGAGGAGTTTCATTGAAACATATAAAGTTCTTGAAGGTTGATGAGATAGATGCTGAGAGACTTACTCTTGGCTGAAGGTCCGAGGCTCAGGGCAGGAGCCAGCCATTTAGGACTGAGTGCAGGAGAAATTTCTTCACTCTGCAGATTGAGAATCACTGAGATTCTCTACTGTGGATACTCAGGTGTTGACTGTATTTAAGAATACGATCAACAGATGTTTTGGTACTGAAGGGAGTGAAAGATAATGGGTTTGCGAATAGGGAAGTTGAATTGTGGTATCAGATCAGCCATGATCTCACTGAATGGTGGAGCAGGCTTGAGGGGCCTTTCTTGTCTGTTCCTGCAACCATATGGCTGTGGCTAGGTTTGTGATTTGATTCTATTTAACAAATCATTAGTTTCGCAGAAGTGCTGAGAAGGGATACAGCTTGTGTTGCATGGATTTTGGAAGTTACCAAACTATGGAGAACAAATGAGTGAATGTAAATAACATTCTATAAGGGGCAGAACGGTGGCGCAGCGGTTAGCACTACTGCCTCATGGCACCGAGGTCCCAGGTTCGATCCTGGCTCTGGGTCACTGTCCGTGTGGAGTTTGCACATTCTCCCCGTCTTTGCATGGGTTTCGCCCCCACAACCCAAAAGATGTGCAGGCTAGATGGATTGGCCACACTAAAATTGCCCTTTAATTGAAAAAAAAGAGTTGGGTACTCTAAATTGAAAAAAAAAATAGCATTCTATAGAGGCATTCTTGCTGTAGACTAGTTGCTAATTGAATGCAGCTCCCTTGATCCAGAGAATCACTTGGGAGCAAGAAATGGTGGTTTAATGATGTAACATCAGAAAAATGAGGAGCCATTTCTTGAGCATGGTCTGGCGTTCAATATAATCAAGGCTGATCTCCTGCTTAACCCTACTTTCCCACACACTTCCTATGTCCCTTGATTCTCTGTGAGACAAAAAAATCAATCTCAGCCTTGTACATATTCAACAATGGAGCATCCACAACCCTCTGAAGGAGAGAAGTTCAAAGATTCACAACTCATTGAGTGAAGGAATTACTCCTCATTTCTGTCCCAAAAATATCAACTATTATCCTAATACTGTGTTCTAGGTTCCCCAGCCAAGAGAAGAAGAAGCCCTTTCAGAATCTTGTATGTTTCAATGGGATCACCTCTCATTCTTATAAACTCCAGAGTATGTAGGTGCAATTTACTCAGCCTTTCAATCTAGGACAACTCTCTCACCCCACAAACCAATCTAATGAACTTTTTTTGTATAGCCTCCAATGCAAGTATATGCTTCCTTGGACATGGAGGCCAAAACTGTAGTGTTCCAGGTGTGGTTTCACCAAAACCCTGTAAAACTGTCGCAAGACCTGCTTATTCTAGTACTCCAATCCTCTCGCAATAAGATTAACATGCCTTTTGTCTCCCTAATAGCTTTCTAAGTTCCTTGTACAAGTGCAACAAAGTCTTTCTTGCATAACCAATATTTAGAAGTTTCTGGCCTTTTGAAAAAAATACTGCTTATATTCTTACTCTTAAATGAATAACCTCACACTTTCCTCTATCTACCACCTTGTTGTCCACTCACTTAAACTGTCCATCTTTGCGTCCACCTCACAGCTCACATTGCCACCCAGTTTAGCATTATCACTAACTCTTAAATCATTAATATAGACTGTAAATCACCAAGGCCCCAGCACTAATCCTTGTAGCATTCCAATTACAGTCCCAATGCCATTAATCCCTACTCTCTCTCTCTTTCTCTGCTTCCATTAACCAATCCTCTATCCATGCCAGTATGTTACCTCCTTCTCCATGAGCCTGCCCTGTGAAGAACACTATAACAGTGCAGGGAATATGCCGTGGCAAGTTGTCCTTCAGCCTCTGCACAGCTAATTTAATCTTGGAAAAACTAAGCTTGTTCTCACTGCTGTTGTTGGCAATCATTCAAACCTAGTTCAAAAACATATTTACTTGGAAAATCCCCACAAGCAGGGCATGTCAAATATTCAATAGTTGAATTTAACTTGCTGGGTTACACACTGCCAAACTTTCATGGCTAATGGTAATATTGCTTTCTGTTTTGTTGAGTGCATGTTTTTTGAGGCCTCTTGCCCTACACAGAACATCACTGGTGTTACTGCTGGGGATAGATATTACTGCCTTGCGAGGATCAGATATGTAGAACATAAATATAGACAGTTAAATATTTACTTTTGGTACGCTCTTTTTCGAAAGCAATGAAGGGCAGCGAGGTGTAACGAGAGATTTCCCATGATAATTGCTCAAAAACCTGAAAAGAATGGTAGCGGGCATCACATGTGCTTGGCTTTGGGCTCTTTTCATTCATATCTAGTGCAGATTTGTACAGCCAGAAGCCCAATCCACACTGACTCAAATGTCTACAGCTACATTCCTACAGCATTTCCTACACTGACCTGATTGCTTAGTCAAATCGACGCAAGCTCCTCGAGCAGTAGCCACATCAATGCGAGCTCAAGGATCTAAGCTAGAAAGGAACAGAGGTATATTGATAGGATTAGATGAAATAAGATGGGAGAAGGCTTGTGTGGAGCATAAACTCCAACATTAGATCTGTTTCTGTGTAGACTCACAGCAGTCTTTGGAGAAAACAATTTTCATTAGTTTGTTAACCACCTATTATTTCACTTCCTTTTTTAAACAGCTCTCCCCCACCCTCAAATGCAACATGGTTTAAATCACAACAATTAATGAACACCTTTGCCAAATTATTTTCTGTGGTGAAAAGAGTCTGATGAAAGAGTGCCAGTTACCATTGATTATCTTATCTGGATTTGGCTTGAAAGCACCTAACAGACGGGGTAAATAGCGCAAAGAAGATAGAATCATAGAATGATTATCGCACAGAAGGCTGCCAGTCATGTCCGTGCTGACTTTCTGCAAGGGTAATTCACATAGTGCCACTCCCAAGCCTTTCCCATGATCCTGTGAACTCTCTTTTCAGGTGATTACCCAATTCCCTTTTGAACGTCATAATTGAGTCTGCCTCCACCGTACTGACAGGTAGTACATTCCAGATCCAAACCACTCGCTGTGTACAAACATCTTTCCTCATGTTACGGTTGTTTCTCCAGACAAGTACCTGAAACCCGTGCTCTCTGGTTCTTGATCATTCCACCAACCCCTCATGATTCTTTTTCAAAAATAAATTTAGAGTACCCAATTCTTTTTTTTCCAATTAAGGGGCAATTTAGCGTGGCCAATCCACCTACCCTGGCGAGATCCACGCAGGCACAAGGAGAATGTGCAAACTCCACACGAACAGTGACCCGGGGCCGGGGTCGAACCCGGGTCCTCGGCACCATGAGGTTGCAGTGCTAATCACTGCCCCACCATACCACCCTACCCCTCATGATTTTGAATACCTCTATCAAATATCCTCCCAACCTTCTCTTCTCCAAGATGAACAACCCTAGCGCCTCTAACCTTTCCGTGTAACTGAAGTTCTTAATCCCTGAAACCATGCTCATGAATCTTTTCTGCAGTCTCGCTAATGCCTTCACTTCGTTCCTAAACTGGACACAATACTCCAGATGAGGTTGAACCGTGTTTAATAAGCTCACCATAATTTCCTTTCTTTGGTACTTTATGTTTCTATTGATAAAGCCCAAGATACCATACTCTTCGTTAACGGCTTTCTCAACCAGTCCTGCTACTGATACTCAGCATCGTGTCCAAGGAATACTCTCCAATTGGCTGGATAAGTGCAACTTCAACAACACTCAGGACGTTCAACACCATTTAGGACAAAACAGCTCTCTTGGTCAGCACCCCATCCACCAACTTACGCATTCACTCCCTGCCGTACCAGCCTCCCCGAACAGGCGCCGGAATGTGGCGACTAGGGGCTTTTCACAGTAACTTTATTGAAGCCTACTCGTGACAATAAGCGATTTTCATTTCATTTCTACCACCACTGATGCACAGTGACAGCAGTGTGCACTATCTCCAAGGTGCATTGCGGCAACTCATTAATGCTCCTTCCAAAGTCATTACCATCTGGCAAAACAAGGACAGCACCAGCTGCAAGTTCGCCTCCAAGCCACACACCATCCTAACTTGGAACAATATCATAATTCCTTCAGTATCACTAGATTAAAATCCTGGAACTCCCTCCTCAACAGCACTGTGGGAGTATCTATGCCAGATGGACTGCAGCACTTCAAGAAAGAAGTTCACCGCCCACTTTGCAAGGACAATTAGGGATGGGCAATAAATATAGCCTTTACCTGTGATGCCCACAACCCACGAAGGAAGAGTATGTCAAGAAGTAGCACTGGGAAAAAAATGTGAACTTGAAAGTGCAGAAAGCATGGAGCCCTGATGTCATAACAAACTAAAGTATCAGAGACTCTGAATCCAACCTTTGAAATAGAACATAGAACATAGAACACTACAGCGCAGTACGGGCCCTTCGGCCCTCGATGTTGCGCCGACCTGTGAAACCATCTGAAGCCTATCTGACCTACACTATTCCATTTTCATCCATATGTCTATCCAGTGACCACTTAAATGCCCTTAAAGTTGGCGAGTCTACTACTGTTGCAGGCAGGGCGTTCCACACCCCTACTACTCCAAATGTTCTTGGAAATGAAGAATTTAAACACTTCTTTAACAAAAGGGAAAAGGGAAAAGGGAATAATCCAAGTCAAATGAGTAATTGCCAGTCAGTCCGATTGGGATAATTAGGAAGTTTCTCAATCACAATTCAAGATAAATTAATCCCTTGGAAACATGAGGATTAAAAACAGTAAGTATTGACTTGGCAAAGTCAAGTTGCGTCTCATTCAATTCATAGAATTTACTTTAAAAAGGCAGTGAAATAAGAAGGAAATGCAAGGGATGTAGCGCATTTGGATTTTCACAACATGTCTGATTCGTGTCACATGGAAAACTTACAATTTCAATGTTTTCAAATCCCTATTTGACCTTCTTTATTTCTGCGATCACCTTTGGCCCAACAACCCTCCTGACATATCTGCGTTCCACTAATCTCCAATTCTAATTGTTCACTATTGGTGCCATATCTTCAGATGTCAAGGCTGTAGAATACCTAGGCTGTAGAATACCTTCCTCAATTCTCTCTACTCCTTAAAGACGCTCCTTAAAACTTAATATTTACCTATCTGATGCTGTGTTAAGTGGCTTAGTTTGATCATTTGAAAGTTTTGGGAGACAGCACTCCTGTGAAAGCACCATGGGACTTTTTTTATCTCATGTTAAAGGTTTAATATAACCAAGCTGTGCTGTGTTAATATTAATGGACATTTGGTGGCATTGGTTAGAAGCCAGGCGAAGAACAGAAACAGAGATGTGATTATGACTGGAGAATGGCACAATATAAACAATGGTGTCACTGTTTGGAGCATGGCTGTTTCTCTTCTCTGTGCCTGTCACTTATAAAGTCCACATTTAAAGCAGACAGTCACATATTATGGCCAAAGAGTGTTAACCATTGGCTCATTACATTAATGCCAATTTCAAAGTTGCCGATTAGAGTATCTTAATTGCTGCATGTATTTAGGTGGAAACAGCTGTTTACTGAGGGATTGAATACCAAATGAAAATAATGTCAAATTTCTATATGTTTAAAGGCATTAATCTATGAAACAGGACATTAATGGGCGGCATGTGGCGCAGTGGTTCGCACTGGGACTGCGGCGCTGAGGACCCGGGTTCAATCCCGGCTCTGGGTCACTGACCGTGTGGAGTTTGCACATTCTCCCCATGACTGTGTGGGTTTCACCCCCACAACCCAAAGATGTGCAGGTTAGGTGAATTGGCCACGCTAAATTGCACCTTAATTGGAGAAAAATAATTGGGTACACTAAATCCCCAATGGCTATGCACTCACTAATCCATAGAACTCATACAGTGCAGAAGGCCATTCAGCCAATCGAGCCTGCACTGACCTTCCTCATCCACGTACTCCTACCTAAACTGCACATCTTTTGACTGAGAGAGGAAACCAGAGCACCCGGAGGAAACTCACACAGGCACGGGAAAAAGGTGCAAACTCCACAGATTCACCCAAGGAACCCGGGTCCCTGACGCCGTCCGGCAGTGCTAACCACTGTGCCACAATATGCCCACTGCAATTGATAGAAACTGTATCGTATCTACTTTTATATGTAAGTTATTTATATATGCGTGGGTCTCACTCCCACAGCCCAAAGGTGTGCAGGGTAGGTGAATTGCCCTGGAATTGGGAAAAAGATAATTGGATACTCCAAATTTATTGTTTAAATAAATATATAAAAGAATGCTGTGACTACTTTTCCAACCTTACTTCAAGAAAGATGTGAGCTCAATGTAGAGGGAGTAGACACTTTTCACTATTATTGGAGGAATGAGAAGTGTTAGAGGAGAAGTTGGATCTCCCTTCATTAAAATAAAGGATAAGGGATATTTACAGACTGTTCTGAAAGTTTGACTAAGCAAATTCAGCTCCCTGGTTAATGAGACTGTAAATAGTGGGCATTCTTTTAAAATCAAAAGAACAAAGGGTGAGGCTAAGGGATTTGTTACTGCAGAGGGTATTTTTAGTACATAGTAATTTACCAGAAACAGAGGGGTAAAGAGAATTAATAATCATTTATAAAAAGGGGAAAATTTAGGAGAGAATAAAATGCAGTAAGTACCACTTTCAGAGAGCCAACACAGACACTATAGCCGGAATGATCGGCAGTGACGGCATGTTCTCAGCAAACAGAATTTCCAGTCCTTTTTTTGGTAATTTGGTGTTCTCCCAGCACTTGACTTCATTCCATTTCACATCGGTTCCGGCTGAATTTCAGCCTTGCTCTTGAAATGTTTTGCTGGTCATTCAATTCATTAACTTACTTGTTATGACTGGATTGTTTGTTTGTTTGGCTCCCTTGATTTTAGTTCTAATCTTTTAAAAATACTTTTAAATATACTTTTTAATACTAATTATACTAAATATTAACCTCTTTTCTCTTTAAAAGAAGTGTTGGGTATTTCCTGGGATTTTTTGGTCTCCAATTAAATCTTGTACTTTAACAAGATCCCTTAAACATTCCCTTATCACGATGTCCAACAATTTCCTCACAATCAATGTTTACAATTCATCCATCTGGTACTTGGCAATTTTCGGGAGAATGACCAGAATCCAGCCAGTCCTGGAAAATATCAGTGAGGAGGCTTCAGTCTCCTGGGGTGAAAATTGCCAGTGTTAAATATGTGTGCACACTCATGTTTCTAAAGGATTCCAATGCACTCATTGTTAATCTGTACCTTCACTTTTGACATTTCTCCTCTATTACTCAACAATTCCATTACCACCGTTTCACATTCACTCTGGCTTGCTCTGCAACTCGTGACAGATGCTCCCCCCCCACGTCACATCCAAAGCAGAAATATCAGTGTAAAATTATTTAAACTTTACTTTCCCAACTTTAGTCAAGTATAGTTCGTTATTCAAACAGCTGAAAAGCGAAATTACAACACTACAATGACATTTGCTAAATGCTGAACTTCACACTAAGTACGTCAAGTATTTAAAACACACAATCTTGCACAGACCACCTCCTGACACACACCCCAATGTATCTAACCGCAATCAGTCCCATGTGCACTCAGTGGCTGCCACATGTTCAGATGCTTACCTCCGCGCCGCAAGCTTTTACGCTCACTGGCTTCTCACCCCTTTGCTCGTGAATTACTCCACCCTTGCTCTCACACTCATTCCCCCAATTGCCGCTTGCTCGTTCCCTCCCTCCAGCTACTCCTCGCTCAAACTCTCGCCTGTCTCCGCAGCTTCCCCTCATTCACACACTTGCCGCTCCCTGCGCCAGCCCTCTCTCGTTTAAACTCTTGCCGCACCCCGGGAGCCACTTGCTTACTCCCTTGGTTGTCCAAGAACAAAGAACAAAGAAAGGACAGCACAGGAACAGGCCCTTTGGCCCTCCAAGCCTGCGCCAACCATGCTGCCCGTCTAAACAAAAATCTTCTACACTTCCAGGGTCCGTATCCCGCTATTCCCATCCTATTCATGTATTTGTCAAGATGCCCCTTAAATGTCACTATCGTCCCTGCTTCCACCACCTCCTCCGGCAGCAAGTTCCAAGGACCCACAACCCTCTGTGTAAAAAAAACTTGCCTCGTACATCTCCTCTAAACCTTGCCCCTCGCATCTTAAACCTATGCCCCTGGTAATTGACCCCTCTACCCTGAGAAAAAAATCTCTGACTATCCACTCTGTCTATGCCCCTCATAATTTTGTAGACATCCCTTGCTCTTTACTCCCCTGCCCACCCAACCACGCCCACTTCCGCTTGTTGTCACGTCCCTCGCCCTCCCCATCCCGTCTCTCGTCCACCTCCATGTGCCTGCTGCACGACCATCACCCGCTGCCTATTCCTCGCCTACAGTCCACCCTCACTCGCTGCCCGTCCCTCACCCGCTGCCCGTCCCTCACCTACAACCCCATCCCTCACCCTCACCTGCTACCCATCCCCCCCCCAGTGCCCAGCCCTCACCCTCTTCCACTGCCTGTCTCTCACCTTTATCCACTGTCCAACCTCCATCTTCACCTGCTGCCCATCCCTCATCCGTCCCTCACCCACTGCTCGTCCCTCACCCGCTGCCGTCCCTCACCCTCTGCCGTCCCTCACCCACTGCTCGTCCCTCACCCGCTGCTCATCCCTCTGCCGTCCCTCACCCTCTGCCCATCCTTCACCCGCTGCCCACCCCTCACCCGCTGCCCGTCCCTCACCCGCTGCCCGTCCCTCACCCGCTGCCCGTCCCTCATCCGCTGCCCGTCCCTCACCCACTGCAACCCCTCACCCTCTGCCCACCCTTCACCAACTGCCATCCCTCACCCTCTGCCCACCCCTCACCCTCTGCCCACCCCTCACCCTCTGCCCACCCCTCACCTACTGCCCACCCCTCACCAACTGCCGTCCCTCACCCTCTGCCCATTCCTCACCCTCTGCCCACCCCATACCCACTGCCCACCCCTCACCCACTGCCGTCCCTCACCCTCTGCCCATCCCTCACCCTCTGCCCATCCCTCACCAACTGCCGTCCCTCACCCTCAGCCCGTCCCTCACTCTCTGCCCACCCCTCACCCTCTGCCCACCCCTCACCCTCTGCCCATCCCTCACCCTCTGCCCACCCCTCACCCACTGCCCACCCCTCACCCTCTGCCCACCCTCTGCCCACACCTCACCCACTGCCCGTCCCTCACCTACTGCCCACCCCTCACCCACTGCCCACCCCTCACCCTCTGCCCACCCCTCACCCTCTGCCCACCACTCACCCTCTGCCCACCCCTCACCCTCTGCCCGTCCCTCACCCTCTGCCCGTCCCTCACCCTCTGCCCGTCCCTCACCCTCTGCCCACCCCTCACCCACTGCCCGTCCCTCACCCTCTGCCCACCCCTCAGCCTCTCCTTATCCTTCCCTACAATGTATAAACTGGCCCTATCCAGGTGCAGGCGGCTCTCTGCCGGCTCGGTACCTACCCAGGTACTTGCGGATCTCCAGGATCAGGGCCGGGGCCCCGCCGTTCAGTTGGTAGCAGAGCGAAGCCAAACTCAGCAACAGCACCGAGGCCAGGCAGAAGCCATAGTCTCGCTGCGAGCACTTCAGCAGTTTCCTCAGCACCATCATCAGCTGCCGCACCCGCACTAATCCACCGCCCATCGGGCACCGGCAGCAGCCACCAAACAGCCGGCTGCGGCCTCAACTTCAAACTGACAGGCAACACGCTCCAGCTCAGCCACAGCAACAAGTCCGGTCCTCCCAATACACCGCCCTCTGCAGCTCCAGCTCAGCCACAGCAACAAGTCCGGTCCTCCGGATACACCGCCCTCTGCAGCTCCAGCTCAGCCACAGCAACAAGTCCGGTCCTCCGGATACACCGCCCTCTGCAGCTCCAGCTCAGCCACAGCAACAAGTCCGGTCCTCCCAATACACCGCCCTCTGCAGCTCCAGCTCAGCCACAGCAACAAGTCCAGTCCTCCGGATACACCGCCCTCTGCAGCTCCAGCTCAGCCACAGCAACAAGTCCGGTCCTCCCGATACACCGCCATCTGCAGCTCCAGCTCAGCCACAGCAACAAGTCCGGTCCTCCCAATACACCGCCATCTGCAGCTCCAGCTCAGCCACAGCAACAAGTCCGGTCCTCCCAATACACCGCCATCTGCAGCTCCAGCTCAGCCACAGCAACAAGTCCGGCCCTCCGGATACACCGCCCTCTGCAGCTCCAGCTTAGCCACAGCAACAAGTCCAATCCTCCCGATACACCGCCCTCTGCAGCTCCAGCTCAGCCACAGCAACAAGTCCGGTCCTCCGGATACACCGCCCTCTGCAGCTCCAGCTCAGCCACAGCAACAAGTCCGGTCCTCCCGATACACCGCCCTCTGCAGCTCCAGCTCAGCCACAGCAACAAGTCCGGTCCTCCGGATACACCGCCCTCTGCAGCTTCAGCTCAGCTACAGCAACAAGTCCGGTCCTCCCAATACACCGCCCTCTGCAGCTCCAGCTCAGCCACAGCAACAAGTCCGGTTCTCCCGATACACCGCCCTCTGCAGCTCCAGCTCAGCCACAGCCACAAGTCTGGTCCTCCAGAAACACCGCCCTCTGCAGCTCCAGCTCAGCCACAGCAACAAGTCCGGTCCTCCGGATAGACCGCCCTGTATAACAAACGTATGAATTAGGAGCAGGAGTAGTCCACTCGGGCCATCGACTTTGCTCCATCATTCAATGAGATAATTCAATAACTTCAACTCCACATTCCTGCCCTACCCCCGATAACCTTTCACCCCCTTGTCAATCAAGAATCTATCTAGCTCTGCCTTAAAAAAATTCAAAGATGCTGTTTCCACTAGCGACTCAGGACCCTCAGAGAGAAAAAAATTCTCCTCATCTCTGTCTCAAATGAACGACCCTTTATTTTTGAACTGTGACCACTAGTTCTAGACTCTCCCACAAGAGGAAACATCCTCTCCACATCCACTCTGTCAAGACCCCTCAGGATCTTAAACGTTTCAGATCAAGTCACTTTACTCTTCTAAATACTAGTGGTACAAACCCAACTTAAACATCTCTAACATTTCCTACTGAAACAACCCACCCATTCCTGGAACTAGTCTCGTAAATCTTCTCTGAACTGCACATGGTGGCACAGTGGTTAGCACTGCTGATTCACAACTCCAGGGACCCGGGTTCAATTCTGGCCTCGGGTGACTGTGTGGAGCCTGTACTTTCTCCCTGTATCTGCGTGGGTTTCCTCCGGGTGCTCTGGTTTCCTCCCACAGTCCAAAGATGTGCAGGTTAAGTGAATTGGCCATGATCAATTGCCCCTTAGTGTCCAAAGGTTTAGGTTAGGTTTTCAGAGGGTCGGTGCAGATTCGATGGGCCTAATGGCCTCTGTGGTGAATGTATTCACCATAGTATAAACTGTCTGTTTAGTACTGTGGCCTATGGCCAGGAAATGGTAATACGATCTACCATCATGTATTGTACAGGAGCCCCAGTGGGCTCTGCCTCTGGCTCTGCCCCCCCCCCCCCCCCCCCCCCCCCTCCCCGCCGGGTTGTATATAGACCTGGCCACCTGTGGGCAGCACACATTGTTACTGAACTCACAGGCAGGCAAGTTCTCGGTTAATAAAGCCTCTGTTCACTCGTTCTCAGCGTCTTGCAGTGAATTGATGGCACAACAGCCTCCCTTTGTATTGTGGTGATTCTATGATTCTAACAGCATGAAACGTATTTGCATATTTCCTTACATAAGTAGACCTATACTGTACACAATTCTCCAAATGTGGTCTGACCAATGCCCTGTACAAATGAAGCACAATCTCCCTACTTTTTAAATCAATTCTTCTTACAATAAATTATAACATTCTATTAGCTTTTCTAATTACTTGCTGTACCTCTACACTAGCCTTTTGTGTTTAATGCACTGGGATACCCAGATCTCTCTGCACCTCAGAGTTCTGCAATCTCTCACCATTTAGATAATAATCTTTTTTATTCTTCCTGCCAAAGTGGAAAATTTCAAATTTGCGCACATCATCCTCCATTCGCCAGGTTTTCATCTCCTCACTTAACCTATCTACGCACTTTTGTAGCTTCCTCACATCCTCATCCCAATTTCCTTTCCTACCTGTCTTTGTGTCATCGGCAAATTTAGCAACCACATCTTCGGTCTTTTCATCCAAGGCATTTATAGAAATGATAAAAAACTGAGTCACCAGTACTGATCCCTGTGACACACCATTTGTCACACCATCTGCCAACCAGAAAAAGACCCATTTGTGCCAACTGTTTACTGTTAGCTAGTCAATCTTTAATCCACGATAATCTGTTACCCCACACCATAAGGATTTATTTTCCGTAATAACCTTTGATGTGGCACCTTATCAAATGCCTCCTGTAAATCTAAGTACAGTACATCCACTGGTTCCCCTTTATCTGCAGCACATATGACTCCTTCAAAGAATTCCAATAAATTGGTCATACATCACAAAACCATGTTGACGTTGCCTGATTGCCTTGAATTTCTTCAAGTCCCGGTTTATAACAGCAGCTGATCCGCCAACTGCTCTGCTCTCTGCAGCTCTGGCTCCGTTACAGCAACAATGTTCAATTCTCCAACTATTCTGCCCTTTGCAGCTCCGGCTTAATCACAGCAACAGTGGCCAGTCCTCCTATTACACTTTCGTCTGCAGCTCCAATTCTACTACAACAACAATGCCCGTCCTCCACATGGATTGAATTTGTTTTTATTGTCATGTGTACCAAGGTACAGTGACAAGTATTGTTCTGCTTACAGTCCAGACAGATCATTCCATAAATGAAAAAAATAGGGCATATATAAATACACAATACCTACATAGACATAGGCATCGGTGAAGCATACAGGGTTGCAGTATTATTCAGTAGAGAAGATGTTTGAAGAGATCAGATCAGCCCATACGAGGGTCAGTCAGGAGCGGCGGGAAAGAAGAAGCTGTTTTTGAATCTGTTAATGTGTGTTCTCAGAGTTTTGTATCAACTGCCCGATGGAAGAAGTTGGAAGAGTGAATACCCTGGGTGGGAGAGGTCTTTGATTATGCTGCCCACTTTGCCAAGGAGGTATAGACAGAGTCAGTGGATGGGTGGCAGGTCTGTGTGATGGACTGAGCTGTGTTCATGATTCTCTGAAGTTTCTTGCGGTCCTGGGCCGAGCAGTTGCCATACCAGGCTGTGATACGGCCAGATAGGATGCTTTCTATGGTGCATCTGTAAAAATTGGTAAAAAGTGCCGAATTGCCTTAGTTTCCTGAGAAAGTATCAGCGCCGATGTGCTTTCTTGGTCGTAGTGCGGTCTGGGTGGACCAGGACAGATTGTTGCTGATGTGCACACCGAGGAATTTGAAGCTGTCAACTATCTCCACCTCGGCATCATTGATGCAGATGTGGGTGGGTACGATACTTCGCTTCCTGAAGTCAATGACCTGCTCTTTAGTTTTACTGATAGTCAGGGAGAGATTGTTGTCATTGCACCACTCCACTAGGTTCTCTATTTCCCTCCTGTACTCTCATTCATCGTTGTTCAAGATCCGACCCACTACGGTCGTGTCATCACTGAAAGATGGAGTTGAAGCCAAATTTTGCCCCACAGTTATGTGTGTATTGGGAGTATAGTAAGTTTGGGAGTTTAGAGGGCTAAGTAAGCAACCTTGCGGGGCCTCAGTATTGAGGACAATCATGGAGGAGGTGTTGATGTTTATCCTTACTGATTGTGGTCCATGGGTCAGGAAGTCGAGGATCCAATTGAAAAGGGAGGACCTAAGTCCTAGGTTTTGGAGCTTTGATAGGAGTTTGGCTGGGATTATGGAATTGAAGGCGGAGCTGTAGTCAATGAATAGGACTCTGACGTAGGAGTCCTTGTTGTCGAGATGCTCCAGGGATGAGTGTAGGGCCGGGGAGATAGTGTCTGCTGTGGACCGGTTGTGGTGGTATGTGAGAAGATTGGTAATTCAAAGGCTTTAATCATCAGAGAACTGAACAGCAGCCGGGAAGTGTGCTCATCACATGCTGCCGAGTGAGCCTTATCTTATATACCGTTTCCTGGTATAGAGGCGGAGTCCCCTAGGGTTCCAAGCCCGGTCTTAAAGGGCCAATGTATTAAAGGCAAGGTGCAGTTACAGCAGTTACTGATACCATTCATCACAGTCCCAAATCCCATTTGCCCTTTGAGTGACTTTCACAACCTGCCCCACCACCTTCACTGATTTTAAAAACAGGATCTGACATGTAAGTGTGTAAAGACAAGCCCAACAACTATAGCCCAACCAGTTTAACCTCAATGATGGGGGTGACCACCCCCTCAGGGGCCAAGCACCATGTTGTATCCTATTCCTCTCCCACACCATGGAATATGAACTCCCTCGGTAATTGAGAGGGCAGCCAGCCACCCCCCCCCCCCCCCCCCCCCCACCCCCCACCCCCCGGACTGGAAGAAGCTTCACAGTATATAAACACTGGCCTGGGTGGAGGTCGGGGAAGGTGTCTCTTTGGGGTGAGGAGTTGTAGTACGTGTGGTTATTGTGTATAGTGTAAATAAACCTTGTTCTTAGCCAGCCTACTGTGCGTCCCATGAAGTCTCTTCCTTCGGCTGTTACAGTGGGGAAACCTTTAGAAATTCTATTTACGGAAAAAGAAAGGTATTTGGGCAAATGACGGTTAAGGAGAGCCGGCGTGGATTTGTTAAGGGCAAATCATGTTTAACTAACTTATTTGAATTTATTTGATGAGGTGTGATGAATGTATATGTATTCGGAGCGGTAAGGGTTAATCGTCTGGGTTAGTGTGTGACTGATGCAGTCAAGCTTTTAAAAATCCTGGTTTGGAAGACAGCTTGTTCATTGTTTGGAAGACAGCTCACAAAATCGTCCCCATACCCGCCTGCAATGCGAGTGTAGTCGGCCAAAACACCCAGCTAACCCCAGGAGTCTGCCCCAGGAGATTCAAGAGCCTCCCGGGACAGCGTCAGCAGGCTCCGAGATTGTTATCACTGAACAAAGGAAACTAGTTAGCTTGTACGATGATAGTGGCGCAAAAGACAAACCTAGTGGTAGGACTGGAGCATTACGACTCGCCCCATTACGCACCAAACAAGTTAAGGTAGAAGCGACTGAAACAAGCGAAAATGACGTAACGACCACTAGACCTCAGTACACCCGATATTGGGCTCATGATCCGGCAGACCCCGATAAAATTGATCGATGGTCCAAAGACTTCCGCACCCAAAAATGGTGGGGTTAGCCACCTGGGATCAGCTGGAGCACTTACAGAATATTTACAGTCTCCATCCGTTAGATGGTGTACAGGTTTTGTCCGTGATGGTTAATGCCCGCGATAGTCAAATATTCTCTACGGTAGTTCGGAGAAGCCTTGGAGACGATTGGGACCTGTACAAACAAAATAGTAATAGAGATGTGGAGGAAGAAATTGCAAAGCTGATTATGAATAGATGTGGAGGTCTCAGGGTAGTTGTCATGGGTGATTTTAACTTTCCAAATATTGATTGGAACCTCTATCGGTTGAACAGTTCAGACGGGGCAGTTTTTGTACAGTGTGTGCAGGAGGGTTTCCTGACACAACATGTGGATAGGCCGACAAGAGGTGGGGCCACATTGGATTTGGTACTCGGTAATGAACCGGGCCAAGTGTTACATTTGTTTGTGGGAGAGCACTTCAGAGATAGTGACCACAATTCAGTGTCTTTCACTATTGCAATGGAGAGGGTTTGGGCCATACGGCAGGGCAAGGTTTATAATTGGGGGAAGGGTAATTATGATGCGACTAGGCAAGAATTAGGGAGCATAAGATGGGAACAGAAACTGTCAGGGAAAGGCACAAATGAAAAGTAGAGCTTGTTCAAGCAACAAATACTGTGTGTCCTTGATAGGTATGTCCCTGTCAGGCTGGGAGGAAATGGCCGTGTGAGGGAGCCATGGTTCACAAAAGAGGTTGATTGTCTTGTCAAGAGGAAAAAGGAAGAGTATGTAAGGATGAGAAAACAAGATTCAGTTGGGTCGCTTGAGGGTTACAAGGTAGCAAGCAATGAGCTAAAAAAAAAAGGCTTAGGAGAGCTAGGAGAGGGCATGAGTCGTCCTTGGCGGGTCGTACTCTTAAGTGACAAATAAAAGAATGACCAGGGTGAAGTTAGGGATGATCAAGAACAGCAGTGGGAACTTGTGCATGGAGTCAGAAGAGATAGATGAGGCGTTGAATGAATACATTTCTTCAGTGTTCAACGAGGAGAGGGGCTATGTTTTTGAGGATGAGAGTGTGATACAGGCGGGTAGGCTGGAGGAGGTAGATGTTCTGAGGGAAGATGTATTAGCAATTTTGAAAAACCTGAGGGTCGACAAGTCCCCTGGGCAGATGGGATATATCCTAGGATTCTTTGGTAGGCAAGGGATGAGATTGCAGAGCCGTTGGCTTTGATCTTTGGGTCCTCACTGTCCACGGGGATAGTGCCAGAGGACTGGAGAGTGGTGAATGTTGTTCCTCTGTTCAAGAAAGGGAATAGGAATGACCCTAGTAATTATAGGCCAGTTAGTCTTACTTCGGTGGTCGGTAAGTTAATGGAAAGGGTCATGAGGGATAGGATTAATGACCATTTAGAAAGATGCAGCTTAATCCGGGATAATCAACATGGATTTGTGAAGGATTAGTCTTGCCTCACAAATTTGATTGAATTCTTTGAGGAGGTAACTAAGTGTGTTGATGAAGGTAGAGCATTTGATGTCGCATACATGGATTTCAGTAAGGTGTTTGATAAGGTTCCCCATGGTCGGCTCATGAAGAAATTAAGGAGGTGTGTGATAGAGGGAAATTTGGCCAATTGGATAAGTAACTGGCGATCACATAGAAGACAGAGGTTGTTCGAAAATTTTCAGACTGGAGACCAGTTATCAGCGGTGATCCGTGCTGGTTCCTCTGCTCTTTGTGAGTGTTTAGAGTGTGGAATGGAGTGCCTGCTGTGATAGTGGAGTCGGACACTTTCGGAACTTTCAAGCGACTATTGAAAAGGCACATGGAGCACACCAGAATGACAGAGAGTAGGATAGCTTGATCTTGGTTTCGGACAAAGCTCAGCACAACATTGAGGGCTGAAGGGCCTGTTCTGTGCTGTACTCTTCAATGTTCTATTTTCTATGTTCTAATGGGTCTCAGTTATAGACATGGCCAATGGCTTTTGGTCCGTACCACTGGCAGAGGAGATGCAACCATGGTTTGCTTTCACCATCAGACAACAATACACATGGACCAGCCTACCACAAGGGTTTCACAACAGCCCTACTGTTTTTCACATGGCTCTACAGTACTACCTGAGGGAACTTCCTGATATGTCCTCCACCATTATCCAGTATGTCCATGATATTCTGGTGGCCTCCATTGATGAAGAAGACCATGAAAGAGACTTACATTTCCTTTTGGACCACCTTAGCTACAATGGACACAAAGGGCGCGATTCTCCGCAAATGCGGAGAGTCGTAAAGGCTGCTGTGAAACTGGCCGTGTTTCACGGCAGCCTCCGCGGCCCCTCCCGGGACCCGATTCTGCTCCCCGGTCGGGGCTAGCAGCGGGGCCCCGTGAACCACGGCATCGCAGGCTTAGCGAACGTCACTAAGCCCGCGCGCCAAGGGTTACGGCGGCTGGCGCGCACAAAGACGTCACCCGCGCATGCGCGGATTGGACGGCTCCAACCCGCGCATGCGCGGATGACGTCATCATGCATATGCGTCAAACCCGTGCATGCGCAGTCCGTCATGCCCCTCAGCCGCCCCGTGGACTGATCCAGCGGGGCGGCAGAGGAACAAAGAGTGCGCGGGTTTCGGACCCGCTGCCCGCGATCAGTGCCCACCGATCGCGGGCCCGTGCCAATCGGTGCCATGGTTGTCGGGAACGGAACTTTGCGGCCGTTTTCACGAACAGTGAGAGCAGGTGTGTTTGAGTTCGTGAAAACGGCCGTAAAGGCCTGGGAACTCGGCCCATCGGATAGGGGAGAATCGCTGTTCGCCGTAACAAAACGGCGAGCAGTGATTCGCGTCGTGGGCGGCCGTGTGGGGGGGGGGGGGTGAGAATAGCGGGAGGTCGGGAAAAATGTCGGGAAGGCCCTCCCGCTATTCTCCGGCCCGTCGTGGGGGGGCGGAGAATCGCGCCCAAAGCCAGCCTCGCCAAAGCACAAATTTCTCAAGATGAAGTTGCCTACTTAGGTCAGAAAATATCCAAAGGCAAAAGGGAACCTACCCAGGACAGAACGGCTGTGATCAAAGCCGCCAAAGAGCCTACAACTGTCCAGGAGGTGAGATCCTTTTTGGGACTATGCAACTTTAACAGAAATTGGATTGATTCGTTTACTCAGATGGCTCAACCATTAAATGATCTCGTAAAGGGCAACCGAAAATCAAAAGACAGGGTTGACCTCACAACGGAACAGAAAGAGTCATTCGTGAACCTGAAACAGGCCTTGTGCTCAGCACCACCTCTAGGAATTCCAAACAATGGAAAGCCTTTCACCATGTTTCTTTATAAGAAAGAAGGGTGCATGACCGCAGTACTAGCACAGGACATGATGGCCAGCTAAGACCTGTAGGACATTACTCCGTCAAACTGGACAGTGTGGCCCTGGCATATGGCAGCTGCCTCAGAGCCATGGAAGCCACATGTTGAGCCATGATGGCTACAGCAGGACTTGTCCTCGACCAGCAATTGACCATCAAATGTCCCCATGCAGTCCATTCCCTACTCTCCATGAACAGAGTATCACAAGTTACATCAGCCAGGTGGATCAGGTGGGCAGCAGTTTTGGAAGCACCTAATCTTTCCTTCCATTGTGCAAGCCCTGTAAATCTATCATCTTTGCTCCCGCTTCCTGAGGAGTAAAAGGGGGGAGAAGAAGAAGAACATGACTGTGTGGAAGTAACAGAGGAAATGGAGGAGGTATGCCTGATAGAAGAAGAACCACTACAAAATCCAGATTTGTTTTGTTTACAGATGGTTCCTCCTTTATTGACAAGGGTATCAGAAAGGCTGGATGGGCAGTCACAAGCCGGTACGAAGTTATGGCAAAAGGAAGTTTGTCCACAGGAACATCAGCTCAACAGGCCCAATTGAGGGCACTAGCAGAAGCATGTTGTGTGGCAAAGGATCAAACAGCTAACATCTATACAGACTCCAAAGAACAAAGAAAAGTATAGCACAGGAACAGGCCCTTCAGCCCTCGAAGCCTGTGCCGACCATGCTGCCCGACTAAACTAAAATCTTCTACACTTCCTGGGTCCATATCCCTCTATTCCCATCCTATTCATGTATTTGTCAAGATGCCTCTTAAATGTCACTATCGTCCCTGCTTCCACCACCTCCTCCGGCAGCGAGTTCCAGGCACCCACTACTCTCTGTGTAAAAAACCGGCCTCGTACATCTCCTCTAAACCATGCCCCTTGCACCTTAAACCTATGCCCCCCCCCCCCCCCCCCCCCCCCCCCCCCCCCCCCCCCCCCCCCAGTAATTGACCCCTCTACCCTGGGGAAAAGCCTCTGACTATCCACTAAGTCTATGCCCTTCATAATTTTGTAGACCTCTATCAGGTCACCGCTCAACCTTCGTCATTCCAGTGAGAACAAACTGAGTTTATTCAACCGCTCCTCATAGCTAATGCCCTCCATACCAGGCAACATCCTGTTAAATCTCTTCTGCACCCTCTCTAAAGCCTCCACATCCTTCTGGTAGTGTGGTGACCAGAATTGAACACTATACTCCAAGTGTGGCCTAACTAAGGTTCTAGACAACTGCAACATGACTTGCCAATTCTTATACTCAATGCCCCGGCCAATGAAGGCAAGCATGCCGTATGCCTTCTTGCAGCGCCGGCCCTAGGGTTGCTGGCGCCCCGGGCAAGCTGAACTTCGGCGCCCTTGGGGGGGGGGGGGGGGGGGGGGGAAGCGGGGGGGGGGGGGGGGGGGGGGGCGAGGGGTGGGGGGCGAGGGGGGGGCGGGGCGAGGGGGGCCGAGGGGCGGGGGGGCGGACCTGAGGGGCGGGGGGGCGGACCCGAGGGGCGGGGGGGCGGACCCGAGGGGCGGGTGGGGGGGACCAGGAGGGGGGGGCCGGACCGAGGGGGGGCGGGGGGAGCGGACCGAGCGGGGAGGGCGGACCGAGGGGGGGGGCGGACCGAGCGGGGGGGGCTGCCCTGGGGGAGGGCGGCCACCACGCATGCGCTGGTTGGCACCTGCCCAACTGCGCATGCGCGGGACCCGAGTCTCTGGCGCCCCCTAGCACATGGCGCCCCGGGCGACTGCCCGAGTTGCCGGTGCCTTGAGCCGGCCCTGCCTTCTTGACTACCTTCTCCACCTGTGGTGCCCCTTTCAGTGAGCTGTGGACCTGTACACCTAGATCTCTCTGACTTTCAATACTTTTGAGGGTTCTACCATTCACTGTGTATCCCTACCTGCATTAGACCTTCCAAAATGCATTACCTCACATTTGTCCGGATTAAACTCCATCTGCCATCTCTCCGCCCAAGTCTCCAAACGACCTAAATCCTGCTGTATCCTCTGACAGTCCTCATCGCTATCTGCAATTCCACCAACCTTTGTGTCGTCTGCAAACTTACTAATCAGACCAGTTACATTTTCCTCCAAATCATTTATATATACTACGAACAGCAAAGGTCCCAGCACTGATCCCTGTGCAACACCACTAGGCACAGCCCTCCAATTAAAAAAGCACCCCTCCATTGCTACTCCCTGCCTTCTATGACCTAGCCAGTTCTGTATCCACCTTGCCAGCTCACCCCTGATCCCGTGTGACTTCACCTTTTGTACCAGTCTACTATGAGGGGCCTTGTCAAAGGCCTTACTGAAGTCCATATAGACAACATCCACTGCCCTACCTGCATTAATCATCTTTGTGACCTCTTCGTAAAACTCTATCAAGTTAGTGAGACACGACCTCCCCTTCACAAAACCATGCTGCCTCTCACTAACATGTCCATTTGCTTCCAAATGGGAGTAGATCCTTTCCCGAAGAATTCTCTCCAGTAATTTCCCTACCACTGAAGTAAGGCTCACCGGCCTGTAGTTCCCTGGGTTATCCTTGCTACCCTTCTCAAACAAAGGAAGAACATTAGCTATTCTCCAGTCCTCCGGGACATCACCTGAAGACAGTGAGGATCCAAAGATTTCTGTCAAGGCCTCAACAATTTCCTCTCTAGCCTCCTTCAGTATTCTAGGGTAGATCCCATCCGGCCCTGGGGACTTATCCACCTTAATATTTTTCAAGACTTGTCTTTTTGGATCTCAATGTGACCCAGGCTATCTGCACACCCTTCTCCACCAATTCCTTTTCTTTGGTGAATACTGATGAAATGTATTCATTTAGTACCTCAGCATTTTCCTCTGCCTCCACAAATAGATTCCCTTGCCTATCCTTCAGTGTGCCAACCCTTTCCCTGGCTACCCTCTTGCTTTTTTTGTACGTGTAAAAAACTTTGGGATTTTCCTTAACCCTATTTACCAATGACTTTTCGTGACCTCTTCTGGCCCTCCTGAATCCCTGCTTAAGTTCCTTTCTACTTTCCTGATATTCCACACAGGCTTCGTCTGTTCCCAGCCTTCTCGCCCTGAAAAATGCCTTGTTTTTCTTTTTGACGAGGCCTACAATATCTCTCGTTACCCAAGGTTCCCAAAATTTGTCGTATTTATCCTTCTTCCGCACAGGAACATGCCGGTCCTGAATTCCTTTCAACTGACATTTGAAAGCCTCCCACATGTCTGATGTTGATTTACCCTCAAACATCCTCCCCCAATCTATGTTCTTCAGTTCCCGCCTAATGTTGTTATAATTAACCTTCCCCCAATTTAGCACATTCACCCTCGGACCACTCTTATCCTTGTCCACCAGCTCTTTAAAACTTACTGAATTGTGGTCACTGTTCCCGAAATGCTCCCCTGCTGAAACCTCTACCACCTGGCCGGGCTCATTCCCAATACCAGGTCCAGTACAGCCCCTTCCCTAGTTGGACTGTCTGCATATTGTTTTAAGAAGCCCTCCTGGATGCTCCTTGCAAACTCTGCCCCATCCAGGCCCCTAGCACTAAGTGAGTCCCAGTCAATATTGGTCAAGTTGTAGCCTCCCATCACAACAACCCTGTTGTTTTTACTCGTTTCCAAAATCTGTCTACCTATCTGCTCCTCTATCTCCTGCTGGCTGTTGGGAGGCCTGTAGTAAACCCCCAGCATTGTGACTGCTCCCTTCTTATTCCTGATCTCTACCAATATAGCCTTGCTGCCCTCTGAGGTGACCTCCCGCAGTACAGCTGTGATATTCTCCCTAACCAGTAGCGCAACTCCGCCACCCCTTTTATATCCCCCTCTATCCCACCTGAAACATCTAAAACCTGGAACGTTTAGCTGCCAATCCTGTCCTTCCCTCAACCAGGTCTCTGTAATGGCAACAACATCATAGTTCCAAGTACTAATCCAAGCTCCAAGTTCATCTGCCTTGCCCGTAATACTTCTTACATTAAAACATATGCACTTCAGGCCACCAGACCCGCTGTTTTCAGCAACATCTCCCTGTCTGCTCTTGCTCAGAGCCACACTGGCCCTATTCTCTAGTTCTCCCTCAATGCTTTCACCTTCTGACCTCTTGCTCCGGTACCCACCCCCCTGCCATGCTAGTTTAAACCCTCCAGTGTGACACTAGCAAACCTCGCGGCCAAGATATTTAGATACGGTTTTGGAGTAACCCATGGTTTTGGCCACTTGTAGAGAAAAAGAGGATTTCTTACCACAGCAGGGGCACCTATCCGAAATGGGAAGGAAGTACGAGACCTCCGAGAAGCCACAGCTTTGCCAAAAGAAGAATCTATTCTAAAGTGTAAGGCGCATACTCAGGAAAACACTACAGAAGTACAAGGAAATGCCCTTGCAGACCAAGCAAGAAAGGAAGCTGCCTCCCAGTGGGATTCTTCAGCAGATCCAAGACACATCTACAAATTGGGAGTGACCAATTTATTACAAGATCTACGTGAAATTCAACATGACTCTACACAAGGAGGGAAATGGTCATAGTAGTCTCCGGTATCCAGTTGTATGATGATGATATTTGGAGACAAGTTCAGACTGATAAACCAGTTGCACCACAGGCACTGATGCCATTTCTGGCCCAACAGGGGGACATTTATCCCCTCAACAGATGATGGCTCGATTCCAGAGTAGTTGGTGTGGCAAAGGATTCAAAAAACATGCACAATTGGTATAAAACCGCTGTGTCACCTGTCAAAAGAACAACTCAGGACCTATAACATCAATACCTCAGCTAAAAGCTCCTGCCCCTGCAGGACCATTCCAGAACATACAGGTCAATTACATCACCCTTCCTCCATATCAAAGACACACTGACGTCCTTGTAATAGTGGATCAGTTCTCTAGATCAGGGGTGGGCAAACTACGCCCCGCGGGCCGCATGCGGCCCGCCAAAGGTCTTTATGCGGCCCACCAAGTCATAAAAAAAAATATTTTTTTTAAAATAAATTTTTTTTAAGGTTAATGGGGGGAGGGGGGGGGGGCTGTTGGGTTACTTACTGGTATAGGGTGGATACGTTGACTTGAGTAGGGTGATCATTGCTTGGCACAACATCAAGGGCCGAAGGGCCTGTTCTGTGCTGTACTGTTCTATGTTCTATGTTCTATATGAGGCGCCCAGAATCATAACCGGGTGAAGTAATTATTTTACTTAATATACTATGCGGCCCTTTAAAATTGTGAATTTCTGAATGTGGCCCTTGCACGGAAAGTTTGCCCACCCCTGCTCTAGATGGATAGAGGCTATTCCAGCCAGGAGGGCTACAGCCACCCATACAGCCAAAGTCCAATGCAAAGACTATATTCCCAGATGGGGAGTACCACCTAGCATTGACTCAGACAATGGAACCCACTTTACAGTTGCTGTTTGCCAGGAGTTGTGGAGGTTACTGAACATTGATTGGAATCTACACTGCCCTTATCATCCAGAATCATCAGGACAAATGGAATGCATGACACAGACTTTAAAAGAACGATTGTTTAAATACAACCAAGAAGACAGAAATTGGATTCAAGCCTTGTCATTAGTATTGCCCAGTATCAGAGCAACCCCAAACAGAACCACAGGCCTCAGCCCATTTGGGGTACTGGCAGACCCATGTCCCCGCCGGGAACAATTGACTTAGGAAAGGCAGACTGTCATCTGATGGGTGATGCTTCACTTAGTTCTTGTCAAAATTTAACAAATGCCGTCAGTTCTGCTTTCTCAACAGGTTTCAGCAGCCAGGGGAGCTCCTGATGGGGGCCATGATTTAGTGCCTGGAGAAGCCATCTATTTGAAGAAGATTCAGTGGGAGCCATTGGGGGCCAAGTGGGAAGGCCCCGACCTGGTTCTTCTCACAACACAGTCGGCCGTGAAACTCCAAGGAAAGAAAACCTGGATTCACGGGTCACATGTGAAGCGCACGTACCAAAATCAGAATCTGTAAAAATGTTTGCCACATTAATGATTTTCAGTTACAAGTTTGGCCTAACAGGCCTTTGCCAAGGAGTTAAATGACAATACATTTTTTAATACGTCTGGGGAATATGCTGAACATTTTAACATCTCCGAATGTTGGGCATTTATTGCAATTCCTACCCACTCAGGAGAAGGTATCCCTTTCTTATCTATTCCTTTTAACACTTCAGAAACAGCAGAATGGTATATTTTTCAGAGCTCCACCCTCTCTTCACAGACCCGTGAAGGAGCAGACACATTTTGGAAAACCAAGTATCAAGTTAATTTAAAGAAAAGAATCCAATTATGGAAATCTGCAGGTTATTCATTAAATACTTTTTCGGATGGTATCAATACAACTATGACAGAAACCAAAATCCTCCCCACATCAACCTCCCAGCTACTATTAATCGGGAAGGATCAATATGTTATCATCCTGCAGGGATGACGATGGGATATAGTAACTGTACTCATTATTTTAATATAAGCAGAGGTTACAAATGTACTCCAACACTGTTCGAGAGACTTGTTGGCTCCTCATTATTAACTGGCCTACAGAATCTCACTGGTAATAATAGATCGATGGTACTTAGAGGAAGTTGGCCATTTTACTTCTTATAATGGGACTTATTTTATCTGTAACAACAAAGCATATCCTCGGCTTCCATGATCTTGTCATTTAGGATATGTAATACCTGCCATCCGTCATCTACCTTCTTTATCAAGACTACCAGTTCAAAGAAATAAGCAGGCCCTCACAGGACGAAATAGTTTCTTTGCCAAACATCCTTTTTATTGGGATGTGAAGAAGGAAGAGAGGTGACTTGATAGAGGTGTACAAGGTGATGAGAGGCATGAATAGAGTGCATAACCAGAGACTTTTCCCCAGGGTGGAAATGGATGTCAAGAGGGCATATCATTTTAAGGTGATTGGAGGAAGGTATGGGGGAGATGGCAGAGGTAGGTTCTTTACACAGAGAATGGTGGGTGCTTGGAATGCACTGCCAGCAGAGGTGGTGGAGTCAGAGTCATTGGGGACATTTAAGCAACTCTTGGACAGGCACATGGGCAGCAGTAAGTTGAAGGGGTGTGGGTTAGGTTGAAAGATTAGGATAAATAGACGGCACAACATCGTGGGCCGAAGGGCCTGTACTGTGCTGTACTGTTCCATGTTCTGTGTTCCAAATGGTCTTTCATGCTTGACGTCACCAAATCATCAAAACTTGTTTTTGTGATTAAAAGAGCCGAAGCAGTCTGTAGAATAACAGCTGAAAGGAAGGCTCAGGTGCTCATCCTAGCCAAATTCAACAGAAAGGTTGTAGGTCAGGTGGACTCCATAATACACTTTGAAGTTTTTAAACCCTGTCCTATAATGAAATTGGGTGCTTGTCTGGTATAAAAGTCTATCTTTGATGATTGGGTTGGTTTAGTGAATTTTGTTTTTTTATTATTATAAATTTAGAGTACCCAATTCATTTTTTCCAATTAAGGGGCACTTTTGTGTGGCCAATCCACATCAATGCGCAAACTCCACACGGACAGTGACCCAGGGCCGGGATCGAACCTGGGATCTTGGCGCCATGAGGCAGCCGTGCCAACCACTGCTCCACCATGCTGTCCAGAGGCTTAGTGAACTTATAGACAGTGAGGGGGTGAGCATAGTTGTGCTTGCTTTTCAGGTGCTGTATTCAAATTTAAATAGGGAGTGTGTTGTGGACAATGGCTCTTTCAGAGGCTCAGAAGTTTTTGGGGTGGAGAAGGTCACACGCAGTACTTTACAAACAGAGACTACAAAAGGGTCTTTAGATTTGGCAGAAACTTTACAGTTAACATTGCCTTCCAAAATATGAAAAGAAGAGGTAATTGTGGAGGTAGCTAAGCATTTAAAATTATCAGAGACACAGTCAGAATCATTGGAAATGGCAAGAATTCCAGTACAGATCAGCACCTTGAACATGAAAAAGAATTAAAACAGCTTGAATTCAAAATGAGGGAAAAAGAAAGAACAGCCCTGGCAGAACAAAAAGCGAGAGAAAGGGAGGTATAGATCAGGGAAAAAGAAAAGGAGAGAGAAGAAAGGAAAAAAGAACGAAAAGCTCTAGCAGAACAAAATGTGAGAGAAAGGAAGGTGCAGATCAGGGAAAAAGAAAAAGAGATTTTGAACTTCAGAAACTGGCCATGAAACATGAACGTCAGTTAAAATTGACGGAGGGAAAGAGAAACAAACAGTCTGAGGATAGTGATGATGATAGTGAGCGAGAGCATCATAGTCAAAGGCTTGGTGGGATCTCTTTAAATATGTCCAAGCATGATCAAGGTTTGATCAGAAGGATGTAGAAGTCTTTTCATTTCATTTGTAAAGGTAGTTAAACAAATGAAATGGCCACAGGACATGTGGGTATTACTGATTCAAACAAACCTGGTAGGTAGGGCAAGTAACGTGTTTGCATCACTATCAGAGGAGGAAACTGGGATGAATGAATGAAGAGGTGAAAAAGTCCATTTTAAGTGCACGTGAACAAGTGCCTGAAGCCTACAGACAAATGTTTAGAAATTTAAAGAAAGAACCTGGTCAAACATACATGAGGCGCGATTCTCCGCTCCCCACGCCGGGTGAGAGAATTGCGGGAGGGCCGGGCGACTCACGACACGCCACCCTGGCCCCCACCCCCCCCGCGATTATCCCACCCCCCTCCGTTTTTCACGGAGACCGGCGATTCTCTGGCCCGGATGGGCCGAGCGGCCTGACGTTCCTGACCGGTTCACGCCGGCGGCAACCACACCTGGGGCAGAATTCTCCGCTCCCACGCGGCATCGGGAAGGCCATCGTGAACAGGGGGCTAGGAGCGGCGCTCCGTAAATCTCAGCCGCCGGGCCTTGATGCTTGCGTCAAGGCGGTGCGCCGAGAATGCGATGGCGGCGCCTAAGTGACGTCAGCCGCACATGCGCAGATTGGCTGGCTCCAACCCGCGGATGCGCGGTTGCCGTCTTCCCCTCCGCTGCCCCGCAAGACATGGAGGCTTGATCTTGCGGGGCGGCGGAGGGGAAAGAGTGCGTCCCTTGGAGACGCCGGCCCGATGATCGGTGGGCACTGGTCGCGGGCCAGTCCCCTCCCGAGCACGGCCGTGGTGCTCACTCCCCTCTCCGCCCCCCACAAGCCACAAACGAAGATTTGGCACCATGTTCACGATGGCAGCGACCAGGTGTGGTTGCCGCTGGCGTGAACAGGTTGGGAACATCAGGCCTCTGGGCCCATCCGGGCCGGAGAATCGCCGGTCGCCGTGAAAAGCGGCGAGCGGCGATTCTGCGAGCGGGGGGGTGGGTGAATCGCGGGGGATGCCAGGGCGATGTGTCGTGAGTCCCCCGGCCCTCCCGCGCGCGTGGGGAGTGGTGAATTCTGACCCTGGTCGCTGCCGTCGTGAACATGGCGCCAAAGTTTGTTTGTGGCTTGTGGGGGCAGAGAGGGGAGTGAGCACCAAGGCCGTGCTCGGGAGCGGACTGGCCCGCGATCGCTGCCCACTGATCGTCGGGCCGGCGTCTCCAAGAGATGCACTCTTTCCCCTCCGCCGCCCCGCAAGATCAAGCCGCCACATCTTGCGGGCAACGGAGGGGAAGACGGCAACTGCACATGTACTGGTTGGAGGCGGCAGCCGTCGTGACATCAGTCGCGCATGCCATTGGAGCCGGCCAACCTGCGCACGCGCGGCTGATGTTACTTAGGCGCCACCGTCGCGTCGTTCTCGGCGCACCGCCTTGATGAGATTTACGGAGCACCGCTCCTAGCCCCCTGGGGGGGGGGGGGGGCTGAACAGAGTGCAAGGAGTGGCCTCCGAGGACGTCGTGAAACTCATCCGAATTCACAACGGCCTTCCCGATGCCGTGCGGGAGCGGAGAATTCCGCCCATGGAGTTTGAAAGGATCATACAGAGTAATTTTGATAGGTGGATAAGGGCTTTGAAAATAGACCAAAGTATCAAGCTCCTAGAGAAATTATAATTTTAGAGGAGTTAAAAAATTTAATTCCTTATGTGGCAATAATTCATGTTGAAGAGCAGAGGGTTAAAACTGCGAAATTAGCAGCAGAAATGGCAGATGATTATGAATTAGTTTGCTTTCCGAAATCAGCTTCAGCCTGTGAGGGATAGAAACTGGGGACATGAGAAATACTCAAGTGGTAAAGGTAAAGGTGATCTGATGGGAGATAATAAGGGGAGTGTACCTCAGGTTAAAAAAGAAATCCAGGAGGGTGGAAGAGAAGTGAAAAGTTTCAAATGTTTTCACTGACATAAACTAGGCCATGTCAAGTCACAGTGTTGGTGGTTGAAGAAAAGCACTGGAAAGGCTGATGTGGCAAAACAGGATAAGCCAGTGTGGTTTATTAAAGTGGTAAAGGAAAGCTCAATTGAAGCGAGGGAGGTGCAAATCAATGTACAGCCTGATCAAGAGGTGATTCATAAGATGGTGTCAGATCTCATTAAAGAATTTACTTGTGTGGGTAAAGTTTGCTCATGTATACCCAGGAGGAGTAGGTAAAGAAGGTAAAATTTAAAGAGATATGGGAGCTAGTCAATCTTTGATGGTAAGAGATGAGCAGTTATGTAGGTTGAGAGAAGTATTGCCAGAAAAGCTGGAAATTTGTGGAATTCAGGGTGAGATGAGTAGTGTTCCATTATATAAGGTAAGGTTGGAAAGACCAGAGAAGAGTGGTGAAGTGGTAGTAGGAGAAATAGAAAAACTATCTTGTCCAGAAATACAGTTTATTTTGGGTCATGATATAGCTGGATCACAGGCAGGATTGATTCCTACTGTGGTTGATCTGCCAGTGGAAAATCAAACAACTGAATTGTTGAAGGACGAATATCCTGGGATTTTTTCCTGATTGTGTCATAACAAGGTCAAAAAGTCACAGGTTAAGACATGAGGAGGTATCAAAGAGTGAAGATAAAGTTGAAGTTCAATTATTAGGAACGATTTTTGATCAGCTGGTTGGAAAAGAACAAGAACAGGTGGCGGATTTTACGGATATTCTTTGTTCAGGAAAGTTGGTGGAGGTACAGCAGAAAGATATAGAGATAATTTTTCCATCCAAAATCGCAGGGAGCGTTAGAACTGTGGCATCAGATGTTGAAGAGAATGTTGAGAGCTTATTTTCAAGATTATCCAGAGGATTTGGATAAAGCAACTCCATTCGTACTGTTTGCAATTAGGGATGTACCGAATGAATTAACCAAATTCAGTCCTTTTGAACTAATTTTTGGTCATGAGGTTACATTACCACTTCAATTGATTAAGGAGAAATTGGTGAGAGAGCAGTCTGAAATTATATTATTGAATTACGTGCCAAATTTTAGGGAACGATTAAATAGAGCAGGTGAATTGGCTAGACAACATTTAGAAGTTGCACAGTGCAGCCACCTGGGATGGCCACTTACAATAGGAAATATGGACGGTTGCAAAGCAAATAGGAAAAATGGCCAATGTAATGTTCAGGCAGGCTCAGAGCCTGAATGTACATTTGTGAGCGAAGAATCCAGACAGCAGCAAAACCCCCAACTGATTAGCATTTTCATGGCCCATCTCCGTCAGACAAAGGACTGATACTTGAACAACCGATACAATCCCAGACATTTCGGCTCCACTCCCTGTACTCAGGAAGCGTAAACAACAAGGTCAATAACCGCTCAGGACACTCCCAGCCATCAAAGCACCCGCCCCTTTATTGGTTAAAATCGAACACAGTGATTAAGAATTACCCAATTAGTAGGGTCCAGACTGAAGGACAGCCGAAAAGAGCGCGAAAACCCCAAAGGATAAAGATAGAGACCACCATGTGTTCAGCCTCTCTTGGACCTGGCGCTCCATCCAGAATCGCAGGGAGCGTTAGAACGGTGACCTCAGATGTTAAAGACAATGTTGAGAGCTTATTATCAAGATTATCCAGAGGATTGGGATACAGAAACTCCATTCGTACTGTTTGCAATTCGGGATGCACTTAATGAATCAACCTAATTCTCTCCTTTTGAACTAATTTTTGGTCATGAGGTAAGATTACCAAAGTGAAGAACCAAATCCAGATGACTCTGAATTTGCCATTCCTCAAATTAAATTGGACAATGAGGATGCTCTTAAAAATTGGGATAAATTATTGAGTGATCGTCCAGAGGAAAAACAAACTGACCTGAAAGAGTTATTAATATCACATAGGCAAGTTTGCGGAAATAAGTTGGGAAGTACTAAAATGGTTACACATAATGTAGATGCGGGTCATGCTGTTCCAATTAAACAACATCCATATAGATTTAACCCTTTAAAATTGGCACAGGTTCAAAACGAAATTGAAAGAATTCTTAAAAATGGCATAATTGAAGTGGGTTGCAGCCAATGGAACTCACCCATAGTGATGGTACCGAAAACCGAATGGTACCCAACGATTGTGTGTGGACTATAGAAAGGTTAATGCAGATTCTTATTCTATCCCGTGGTTGCAGAACTGCATTGAGAAGGCGGGACAATCAGCTTTTATCTCTAAACTGAATTTACTTAAAGGTACCTTTATCCAAAAGGGCGAAGGAGATTTCAGCTTTTGTGACTCCAAATGGTATATACCAATTCAAAGTTATACCATTTGGCATGAAAAATGTCCCAGCCACAATTCAACAGTTAACTAACAAAGTAATTTCAGGATTACCCAATTGTGTGGTATACATCGACGATCTGGTGGTTTTTAGTCAGATATGGAAAGAACATTTGAAGCATCTGATGGAGTTCTTTGATCGACTTCAGGAGGCGGGTTTGGTGGTAAACCTAGCCTAAAGTGAATTTGGAAAAGCCAATTGGACAGGGTCGGAAGGTCCCACGGGATGTGAAAACAAAAGTTATTGGGGAGTTTCCAGTACTCTCAACACAAAGGGGAATAATGGGATTTCTTGGCATGAGTTGTTTTTACCATAAACTTGTGCCAAATTTTAACAGCGTGGATGCTCCACTGACGCACTTGCAGAAGAAGAGTAGCAAATTTCAATGGACAGCGGAGTGTCAACAAGCATTTAAAGGCCTGAAGACTGTGTTAACCACTGCTCCTGTGTTGGAGAATTACAAGAAGCTTTGTGATCGGATTGATCGAAAGTACCTGACCTTAAAGAAAGATGCAGATGCCGTAGTGAAATTGATGGATCGTGCAGAGACCTTCTTGTCCAAGGAGACTGTCAATCAAGAGGAATTGCAGTTGAAAGAAGACAAAGAACTCAAATGGACTAACTTCTTGAAAATGTTTGCCTGCTTTGTTTTTGTTTAACAAACGTTTGTTTATTGTCAATTGTAATTAATGGCCAAGTGAAAAGGTCAACAAAAAAAACCATCTTTGAAGTTGGTGGTTTATTTTATTTTCTTGGCGGGTGGTGTCATATGAGTGTCCCTTTAAGAAAGGTTTTTGTCTTATCACATGGCTTCAGTGATGTCATTTTTGTGGGTGGAGCTGAGCTGTGGCTGTGAGTTTTACTTTCGCTTTCACATTTGGCTGCTGTGAACTCAGAGAATAGAAGTATTTTGGCCTGTCTCTCTATTTTCATTTTAAAGAGTTGTTCCAAGAAGAAACCCATTGATTATCGCTACCTGCCGTTTTGGAAAAAAGGTGTTTTTGGTTTTACTTGGATTTTGTGTCTGAATTGGAACAGTTAAGGGGGAATTCATTAAGGATTATACATAGATTACTGTGGCTGTGCAGGGTCTTTATGTTTGAAATTGATAAAAGTTCTTGCTGAGTGCTTAACCATATATATAACTAAGTTCTTAGAATAAAGCTTGTTTTTTTGATCAAAAGCGCCTAAGAAGTCTGTTGAATAAAACCTGAAAGGAAGGCTCATGTGCTCATCCGAGCCAAATTCAATGTAAATGTTATAGGTCAGATGAACTCCGTAATATACTTTGGAGTTTTCTAAACCCTGGCCCCTTACAAACATTTTATCACTGAAAAAGTTAATTTTTCTAATATGCCTAACACCACTTCACCACTTTTCACTGGACACTCTAACCTTACCTTGCATAGTGGCACACCACTCCTCTCACCGCTAATTCCACATATTACCACCTTTTCTGGCAATACACCTTCCAAACTACTTATCTCCTTATCTCTCACCATTGAGGACTGACTTGTTCCTGTATCCCTTAACATATAAATCTCCCTAAATACTCCACCTTGTACCTTAAGGGCCTCACGGTAGCATGGTGGTTAGCATCAATGCTTCACAGCTCCAGGGTCCCAGGTTCGATTCCCGGCTGGGTCACTGTCTGTGTGGAGTCTGCACGTCCTCCCCGTGTGTGCGTGGGTTTCCTCCGGGTGCTCCGGTTTCCTCCCACAGTCCAAAGATGTGCGGGTTAGGTGGATTGGCCATGCTAAATTGCCCTTAGTGTAAGGTTAATGGGGGGATTGTTGGGATATGGGGATATGGGTATATGGGTTACGTGGGTTTAAGTGGGGTGATCATTGTTCGGCACAACATTGAGGGCCGAAGGGCCTGTTCTGTGCTGTACTGTTCTATGTTCTATGTTCTATGTACACATGAGTAAACCTCACCCGCACAAATCAAATCCTTAAAATGTTTGACACCTGCTTATCCACCAGCCTCTGAACAGGCTACACTCTACTGCACCTCTGCCACTGGAATAATGTTTTTTCGTCCCACTTTAATAAACCAAACTGGTAGGTTAGAATGGTAGCACAGTGGTTAACACGGTACTGAGGTTCCAGGTTCGATCCCGGCTCTGGGTCACTGTCCGTGTGGAGTTTGCACATTCTCCCATTGTTTGTGCAGGTTTCGACCCCACAACCCAAAAGATGTGCAGGGTAGGTGGATTGGCCATGCTAAACTTCCCCTGAATTGGAAAAAATGAATTGGGTTCTATAAATTTAAAAAATAAAAATAAACCCCACTGGCTTTCCTTGTTTTTCCAAGTCTGCCTTCCCAGAAGCCACTAATACTCTGAATTCACGTATCCAGCTTTATTACAATGAAAACACAATGGGTTGAATTCTCCGTCAGCGGGATCCTCCGTTTTGCTGGTAGCGCACTCATGACCGCGTATTTCACAACGTGGCGGGACAGAGGATCGCGCCCTTATGTTTTCTTATCTCTCTTCCACTATCATAGATTTCCTTTTTAACCTGAGGCAAACTCTACTTAACATCACCAACTAAAATCTCATTTGCCTTGACCACCCCAATTACATCTTTCACAGATTCAAATTGATGTCAATAACCAGACTTTGCTTTGTGAACTAATTCACAATCATCTGCCATTTCAGCTGCCCGTCCAGCAGTTTTAACTCTTTGCTCTTCCACATAAGTTCTCACTATTGCGTGAAGTGAATCTTTAAATTCTTCCCAAATAATCGTTTCCCTAAATGCATTACTCATTTGGTCTATTTTTGCTGCTTTTATCCACCCAGCAACATATTTTGTTTAGTTCTTTCAAATTCTATATATGTCTGAGCTGTTCCTTTCCTTAGATTTCTGAACGTCTGTCTGTGGGCCTTTAGCTCTCATTCATGTGCACTTCATATTGTTTTTCTGACCTCATCAGAAACCCTAGATACCTCCTCTGATAGTGATGAAAACAGTTCAATAACTCGACCTGCTTGCTCTACCTGAACCAACGCTAGTCATGTGAGAGTTCCTTTAAGAAATGGGTGTTTAAGAAATGTATCTTTAAGAAATGGGCGTTTATCAGTGATGTCAGAGTGTGGGTGGAGCAGAGCTGTCTGTCACCTTTTTACTTTCGTTTTAGGCTGTTTGCCGCAGGGTATGTTTCAGTTTCGGTTTCAGTGTTGGAGCTGAAGCCAGACAAATCAGGTGTACTGCTGTTCTCTCTGCCATCAAAAGATGATCTCTTGATCATTTGGTGAATTCAGAATTATGAATGTTCTCAGTAGTGAATGTAAACCTGATGTGCTTCTGTTGAAAGGTGTTCCTTCTGTCTTCTGGATGTTGTTTGGGATGTTATTAAGGATTACTTAATGTAGCATTCTTTGGGGGTTGTATTTGAATTGATGGTTGCTGAGATGTTCACTGTATGTTTTAAAAAGGTTAACTTGAGTTCATAGAATAAACATTGTTTTGCTTTAAAAATTATTTTTTCATTTCTCTGTGCCACACCTGTAGAGTGGGCCGTATGCTCCCCATACCACAATCTATTAAAAGTTGTGGGTCAGGTGAACTCCATGATACACTTTGGGGTTCTCCAAAACCTGGCCCATAACACTACCCACGTGGTCTTTGGCCAGTTCCAATGAGATGAAAAAAGGGCTTCCACGTCTTTCTCATCATCCCTTGGCAATGCTTGAATATATTTATACATATCCTTACTGAGCGTTTGAAGAGGAAATGTTTCTTCTTCACACTAATCTTCGGCAGCCTCTGCCTTTAACTCCAACATTGTCCGTTCATGTCCTCTTTCCAATTCCACTTTCCAAAGTCAAATTCTCTTTCCTTTTCTTTTACTTCTGACATTGCCAATCTCACTCTTTCCTTATCCCTTTCTTCCTTTGCTCATCTTTCCAGTCCCTTTTGAAAAACCCTCTCTGCTTCCTTTTCTTCTATTTCCAATATCTTCAGTCCTATTTCTTTCTGTTTATCTTTTCCTGCATTTCTAATTCATTTGTCATTGAATTCTAGCGAATTCTAATGATTCAGGCTGTGTTTCTGGCAAATGTAAATGCTGAGCCATTGTTTGTATTCTCTCTACCTCCCTCACCCCTTCAGATAAATGTTCGCTGCAAAGCTTGCCGCCAACCCCTATTTTTCTTGTTTTGGTTGCCCTTTCTAAACCTGGCCGAGTGACTTCTTCCCCACCCAGGAAATCCTTTGCAACTGAAAGAGCCATTTCCAGTTTGTTCTGATTGAAACATTCAACCTGAGAGAAAGGAAACATTCCACACAACCTCGCTGGGTGGGATTCTCCGTTTAGGAAACAAAATGCTGACTCTGGGAATGAATCAGTGGATTTCTACAACTGCAAAATAGGCACCGCTCTGGGATCAATTCAACAACCGTTAATGAGCCAGCACCAATGCCACATGGAACACCAGTGATTCCAATTATTGTCTTCGGGTCATTCGAGAGGTTGACAAGCAGCAGCCGTATATTTGCATCCACTGCCCACACACACTCATCCCAGACAACAGGAGCTCCCCCACACACGCATCCCAGACAACAGGAGCTCCTCACACACACTCATCCCAGACAACAGGAGGTCCCCACACACTCATCCCAGCCAACAGGAGCTCCCCACACACACTCATCCCAGCCAACAGGGGCTCCCCACACACACTCATCCCAGACAACAGGAGCTCCCCACACACACTCATCCCAGCCAACAGGAGCTCCCCACACACACTCATCCCAGACAACAGGAGCTCCCCCACACACGCATCCCAGACAACAGGAGCTCCTCACACACACTCATCCCAGACAACAGGAGCTTCCCACACACACTCACCCCAGACAACAGGAGCTCCCCACACACACTCATCCCAGCCAACAGGAGCTCCCCACACACACTCATCCCAGACAACAGGAGCTCCCCACACACACTCATCCCAGACAACAGGAGCTCCCCACACACACTCATCCCAGCCAACAGGGGCTCTCCACACACACTCATCCCAGCCAACAGGAACTCTCCACACACACTCATCCCAGCCAACAGGATGGCAATACGAAGAGTGGCACCCCGATTCGCAGATGCGGATCTCAGACCATTATAGGTGCCTGTGGTAGGAAGGAGGTTGCCAGCATTGCCGTACATCGGGCCTGGGTGCAGGTAGCAGAGGTCACTAGCGCCGTAAGCGTCTGAATGAGACAGCAGTGCTGTAAACATTGAACAACCTCCTCAGGGCGACCAGGGTGACTCGGCAGCGCTGCACCCCTGGCACCAAACATCATCCCGCACACCTGTAACCCCACTCCACCCTCACCCAGAGGTGACCAGACCCACCAACCGGCAGTGTGTCCGCTCCCAACCCTACTCCACATGCCAGCTCCCATTTTGAGGGCCAAGACCAGGTGCCCTTGAGAATGTGAAGCAAGGGTTAATAGCTAGAACAAGCCAGAATTAATGGGACACATTAGTGGAAAGTTACAAATAAGGGAGATATTATTGAATTCGTGAGCCGACTCATGACAGTAAGCCAAATAGCCTTGAGAAACAAGGAAGATGGCTGGATGACGGAATATGAAATGTGGGAGCCATTGATACTGTGGCTAAACACCTGTTGTTTTGCTAAAATTGCTATATACTCATGTGCCAATAGATAACTTTAAAGTCTGTAAAATCATGTATCAAAACTATGGCAAAAACAAGCTATGCTTTGTAATGGGAGCAAGCCCAAGTGAATGTAAGGGACAGCCCCTTAAAAAACATATAAAGACAGGATGTTTTGAGCAAAACTTTGGCACACTCAGAGGTGTTTCTTTGGAATACCTAGAGGGCTGCCCCGATCGCAATAAAGAATATTCTAAAGTACGAACGTGTCCGAGACCGTTTCTTCCGGACTGAGAGACAAGTGAATTAGAGACACGTTCACATTTTGGTGGCAGCGGTGGGATTTCAAAGAGTCTCCGCTGGGACTGGCGGCATAAGCGACTGATTGAGTTCGGAAGCGAAGGAGGAATTGGGCCACCATTGTGAGTAATGCTTTTGCCACTTTGGTATTCCCCTCGCTGTACCGTCCACGAGTCGGCCCCGCTGTCAGCGCTCAGGGACGCTCCTACGAAATCCAGGTCAGTCCGGCGAACCCGTTTAAGGGAGGGAGTGTGACCCCTACAGTAATTGTCACTAGGCACAGTCAGGGACTAGTGCTTTAAGGGATGGAGTGTGACCCCTACAGTAATTGTCACTAGGCACAGTCAGGGACTAGTGCTTTAAGGGAGGGAGTGTAGCCCCTACAGTAATAGCTACAGAAGAGGTTTCGGCATCATCATGATCCTTGCTTTTGTCTAAAAGTGCCCCCACGATAAGAGATTTTAGAAGGGTGCGTGATCAACCCTAAGTTAAAAATATAACAAGGACGTTATAACCTTGTAGTTAGATAGGCTTGCAGGCACGGATGAGCCTGCCTGAATTGGGCAACGGAGCAGGATAACTCCGTTTAAATTCATGATTGAATAAAGTGGTTCAGGACCATTTCGCCAAATAAACAATAATCGCAAGGATCATTAACTGCCGATAGTATTAGAGATGGGTAATACAACCTCTGATAGTTGAAGCGCGCTTCAAACCTTGTGTGAACAATATCCGGAATATTCCAAGCAACTGAGACAATTGTCAGGAGAATTGCATAAATATTTAGAAGAAAAATGGCCACTGGGGGAAAACTAATGAATTAAAATTGGGTATAAAATTGACAGAGAAAGAAATAGTTAAAACAGCCAAGGTCTTAAAAAAAAAGGAAGGCACATATGGGAAAAGAACCAAGTCATTAGGCTATCCGCCTTGAATCTGTATATTAATCCATGTGAGTTTAAGCTTAAGTGGGATAAGGTGCTGTCAGGGACTGCGGAGTTCCCAAATCTTATCTCCCAGAATTCTGACATAATAAACTGTAAGTCTGGAAGGATTTGCTGAGCTGGACGCCGCTCGAGCCGGTGGACAAGGTGAGTAGTCAAACCTTTGACCGCCAAAAATTAGAATCACTTGGCAAGGCGGACAGAAGGTGAGGTAACATCCAATAAGTCTGGTATCAAGGCCAAATGAGTAAAAAGGTCAGTTTAAAAAAATTTTTTTTTGGTTTTTGAAGAGCAAAATACTCTGGTAAAAAAACAATGATCAAAGATGGGTGTGATTTCTGTGGAACAGAGAAAAATGGTGAGATACACAGAAGTAAAGATAAGACAAATAAAGTTAGAAGCACAAATGACATAAATTAAACCTTCACACCATTTGGAAGACAGGCTGGTTTAAAGGAATTGAGCTCTAACTCCTTTAAGCATGTCAATAAAGCGAGTAAACATAGCAGCAGTAGATTCTGCAAACTAGCAAAAGACCTCACAAAACTGCCAACAATTACGGCTAACGACTGTCCCGGAATGTCTCAAGGAGAGAAAAAAAATCAAATTAAGTGAAGTCCAAAAGATCAGAAAGGGGCTAAAACACTCAATTAGTTTTGTTCAGGAATATCTGAGGATGACTAATCCCCCCCCCTCCCAAAACAGAAAAAATGGGGAGGAAAATCAATACAAGATTACGATTAGAAATTTAACAATGGATATATGTTGAGAATAACTTCAGATCGTTTCAAGCCGACCAGATAAATTCAGCAGTAATTCAACTCATTTGAAATAAAAGAAAAATAAACATCCAGTAATATCTCTTTCCAAAAACCGGTTAAATAACGAACATTGAAAATTGAAAGAAAGGATGGGTAATGTCTAAGGTCACATAGCGGACGGAGATGGCATCATGCCAAGTTCTCCACCACTTTCGATTCTGTACAAAAATTTAACGATTTCAGCAAGCAGGTCATCTGCACAAAGAAATATACATCTCTAAGAATAGTTAATGCCTCTAAAATTAATCAGTGGAAATTGACTTAAATGGAATAACACAGATAAAGTTTTCAAAGGAGAATGATAAATTTTGTTCCATTTTAGAGAAAGAGTGAGAGGGTTAGAGAGAGAGAGAGCCAGAGACAGAGAGAGGGACTGATAGAGACAGCGAAAGTTGAGAGAGCGAAAGAGAGCGAGTCCGGGAGAGACAGAGACGGGGAGGGGTAGTTAGATAAAGAGAAAGAGCGACAAGAGTTCCAGAGACAGACAGAGTTACGTAGAGAGAGAGCAAGAGAGAGAGTTTTAGGCATTTAAACTTTGTTCTGAACTATTCACTGTCTTTGTATTCAGACTTTGACTTCAGACCTTGACTTTTAAACGTTTTGTTATGAGCTGTGATTATTTGAAAGCTTCAAATTGTCTACACATTGTCTTTAAAGATTATAGTTTGAGTACAGTTAACAATTTTTTTTTCAAAGGCTATCATTGGCATTTCCAGGGTAATTTTGATACACACGGAATTTTAATCAGGGTGCAAAATCACGTATGTAAGAATAAGAAAATATTAGTTTTATGGTGTTCAGTGGAGGTTAGGATAGTTGAAATACATATGACAATTATGCTCAAGCCGGTGTTTCATTAGTTCAGGGTTAAAACTTCCCTGACACAAATAATCATCAGTAGGGTGAAACTAACCTGTCTCACAACGCAGATGTTTTAATTATGAGATTGCAGAATTACTTATAAACAACAGATGGGTAAATGAAATATGTCCATGATCAACGCAAAATTGGTTCACTCAGAGTTTCAATAACATATTGTGTTCCCTGAAAGACTTGATAACAGGAATTTGGCAGCACTCCAACTGTTACGGCATATGGTGCAGTGGTTAGCACTGCTGCCTTTGGTACTGAGAACCCAGGTTCGAATCCTGGCCCTGGGTCACTGCCCATGTGGAGTTTGCACATTCTCCCCATGTCTGCGTGGGTTTCACCCCCACAACCTAAAGATGTGCAGGTTAGGTGGATTGGTCATGCTAAATTGCCCTTGGATTGGAAAAATAAATAATTACTCTAAATTTATAAAAAAAAAACTTTGGGGCAGCAGGGTAGCATGGTGGTTAGCATAAATGCTTCACAGCTCCAGGGTCCCAGGTTCGATTCCCGGCTGGGTCACTGTCTGTGTGGAGTCTGCACGTCCTCCCCCTGTGTGCGTGGGTTTCCTCCGGGTGCTCCGGTTTCCTCCCACAGTCCAAAGATGTGCGGGTTAGGTGGATTGGCCATGCTAAATTGCCCGTAGTGTCCTAATTAAAGTAAGGTTAAGGGGGGGGTTGTTGGGTTACGGGTATAGGGTGGATACGTGGGTTTGAGTAGGGTGATCATGGCTCGGCACAACATTGAGGGCTGAAGGGCCTGTTCTGTGCTGTACTGTTCTATATTCTATGTTCTATGTTACTCCCAGTCCATTTGAGTGAAAAATATAAAAACAAGTTTAGAGATGCGAATGGCATCATTCCAATTTATCCACCCACTATACGCCCCTTTTTGTCTCTGCAAGACAATTAACCCTTTCAACAAGCTTTTGTGTGTAATCCAGAAGATGTCTTGACACTCCCATGCTGGTTTGCCTGAGCTCTGGCCTTTTAATTCTGATAAAGTAATGAACAGTCCACACAGCTGAAGATGCATTTTAATTGGAACTTACAAATCTTAAGTTTTGAATTTTCACCCTCTTAACGACCCAGACCTGACCATGTTCACAGATGGAAGTGCTTCCATCGGTGAAAGGGGGGAGCAGTTATCAGGCTCAACCAGGGTGGGGAGACAGTAGAATCAGCAGCATTTGAAAGTCCATTCTCGGCCCAACAAACAGAATTGTTCCCACTAATACGCGCATGCGCACTAGGAGCAGGCAAAAAAGTAAATATTTATACAGACTCCAGATATGCCTTTGGAGTCGTACATGATTTTGGACAATTATGGAAGAACAGAGGATTCTTAACATCCGCTGGCACCCCAATTTCCCATCAGCAGCTAGTAACCCAATTACTCCAAGCTCTTATGCTCCCAGAAAAGGTAGCAGTGATAAAGTGTACTGCCCATACGAAAGGAAAAACTCCAGTAGATGAAGGAAATAGGCAGGCAGACCACCAAGCAAAAGAAGCCTCCCATTCAAAGGATATGGTAGTGCCTAAAATGATGAGCCAGACTAAAAGCTCAAAAGACAAGTCTCCCTCTAAAAAACCTATGCCGACCATTACTGACGTAATCCAGCTACAGGAGGACGCTCCTGCTAGCGATAAAAAGTTATGGGAAGAATTGGGATGTACATATGATAAAGAAAGTAAACTGTGGGTCACCCCAGCAGGGCAGACATGTATGCCCGATGCTTTGGCAGCCTGGGTGACCGAATGTATACACTTTGCAACTCACTGTGGTGCTCGCGCTACAGGTGATATATTGTTAAAAACCTGGTGGCATCCCAGACTGCAGGAGATAGTCCAACGAATTAGCAATCACTGCTTGATATGCCAGCAGTATAACCCTGGTAAGGCAGTGCCCTGTGAGCAGGGGAAAACACCATTGCCCGAGGGTCCCTTTGAGACCCTGCAACTGGACTACATTGAGTTGGAAAGATGCCAGTGTTATAAGCATGTATTAGTGATTGTTGATGTGTTTAGTAAATGGATAAAGGCCTATCCTACTGTAGATAATAAGGCTTCAACTGTAGTAAAAGTTCTTATGCATGAAATTGTACCAAGATTTGGAATTCCCTATCGTTTAAGCTCTGATAATGGACCTCACTTTGTGGGACAGATCAATAAAGAATTCTACACTCAACTAGGAATTAAACAGCAGTTACACTGCGCCTACAGACCCCAGGCAGCTGGTATAGTGGAAAGAGCTAACCAGACTTTAAAGACTAAGCTTTTTAAATTACAAGCAGAGACTGGAGCCACTTGGCTCAAGCTATTACCTACTGCACTCCGCACTCCATGGGATTGTGAGATTCCCCAAGAGGTCCAGTTCCACCACATGACTACAGAAATGGCTAATTACATAATAGCCTTGACTAAAGTATTAAAGAGTCTCCACTTACGAGTACATGCCACGCAAGAGGAAGTGCCACCCTTAGCTAGCTCCGATATTGTACAACCAGGAGATCATGTGATGATCCGCAATTGGACACGGAAGGGATTGGAACCACGTTGGGAAGGACCGTTCCAAGTTCTCCTAACCACCCCCACGGCAGTCAAAGTTGAAGGACGCAATGCATGGATTCACACCCACCACTGTAAGCTAGTGAAGTTTTCGTGATTATTAACTCTCGTTTTAAAAGTTTTAGGTACATACGACCTTACTCGGACTAGGAGCAGGACCCCACGATGAAGCTGCTCTTTTTACTCGTGATCCTCGCCAGCGTCATCCAGTTTACATTCACTAGCGGCCGGCGATGTAGACCCGGAGGACAAATTCTGCACCTTTGTCGTGAGGACACCTTTAGCTGTGCCAACAGCACCACAGATGAGACCTTGTGGATGGCGACCCCGGGAGATACCTGCATTACCATCATTCATCAAGACGAGCAGAAGCCTCGGTTCCTGACTACCCGCAGATCCCTGACCTGCGATCGCTACGCTTGCCGGTGGGACTACCGGTGTACGAGGAAAGGCAAGCCACGAGTTCCTGAATGTAAGACTATTCATACTCACCCACCTACCAGGAGGAAGCGGGCAACGCACCATGTGACTGCAAATTCAGTCCTGTTTATGTCTTATACTTATGCAAAGAAATTGAATGTCTCCTCTTGTTGGGTATGTACGCATGTTCCTAGCCATGCCCATGGGGGTATTCCTTTGGTCCCTAATTCCTATTTGATCGAGGAGGTTGCAGAATGGGCTCTGCGACGTAATCCCACCGATCCTGATAATGATACACAAGATATGATAGATTGGCGATCGGCCGGGTTCAATATGAACAGGGTTAAAGGATGGTGGTGGCCGAAATTTACTGTAACCCGTCAGCCGCCCTACCTGATCCTCCCCAATATGCTAAATTTCCAAAAGGTAGTATATGTTTTAAAAAGGATCATGCCAATGGGACCCACCCGGTAGGTACCAGCCAATGTAACCAGACCCTGATTTGGCAACCACCCATAACTAATCTTACACAAAAAGGCTTGTTCACCTTTAATTGGTCAGCAATAGAAAACCATACAAGTGGCGGCCCCAGGAGGGGGGAGCCGACTAGAATCATGATGACGGATGCCAAGGGGAACTTGACCTCATACAATGATACCTATTTTATATGCGGACATAAAGCATATCCCTGGTTGCAGGAAAATTGGTCGGGTTCTTGCTATATGGGCTTTGTAGTCCCTGGCATCACCCATTATACAGATCTATCCAAACATTCCCATGCCCGAACCACTAGGTCCCTTGTGCCTTGGGAGGTGATAGCTCCTGTCCTTTGGCCGCAGTTCGGCAGTATTAGAGCTCCGGGATATATTGGAGCAGGTGGCTAATGATACCGCGGAAGGACTCAGTGAGCTCAACGTAGAGCTAGTAGCTGTTCGGACGGTTGCCTTACAGAACCGCATGGCTCTAGACTACCTCCTCGCCAGCGAGGGAGGTGCATGTGCTGTGGTGGGTTCTGAGTGCTGTACTTATATCCCTGATAGCTCGGAGAACATTACTCACCTAGTGGACCACATTAGGGATGGGGTAAAGAGGCTCTGCCAGTCCTCCTCGAATGACTGGTGGGGAGGGCTGTGGTCTAGTTCCTGGACCACCTATCTGTTTCATGGATTTATTATCGTTATTTGCCTTTTGCTATGTATCATTGTAACCTGTGTTAAATGCTTTTGTAATCGTTTAGGCACCTCTGTGATGCCACAGATGCTGCAGCGGCTTTCCCAGTTAGACAAGCAGGACTTAGTAGATGCCGAAAATGTGTATGAGGACATTGGACCAAAGGATGATTTCCCGGAGGAATTCCTCAAACTCTCAAGGATAAGTGCCTGAGGGCTGTGTGATCATGGAATGATCACAGGGGGGAATGAGAATGTGAAGCAAGGGTTAATAGCTAGAACAAGCCAAAATTAATGGGACACATTAGTGGAAAGTTACAAATAAGGGAGTTATTATTGAATTCGTGAGCCGACTCATGACTGTAAGCCGAATAGCCTTGAGAAACAAGGAAGATGGCTGGATGACGGAATATGAAATGTGGGAGCCATTGATACTGTGGCTAAACACATGTTGTTTTGCTAAAATTGCTATATACTCATGTGCCAATAGATAACTTTAAAGTCTGTAAAATCGTGTATCGAAACTATGGCAAAAACAAGCTATGCTTTGTAATGGGGGCAAGTTCAAGTGAATGTAAGGGACAGCCCCTTAAAAAACATATAAAGACAGGATGTTTTGAGCAAAACTTTGGCACAATCAGAGGTGTTTCTTTGGAATACCTAGAGGGCTGCCCCGATCGCAATAAAGAATATTCTAAAGTACAAACGTGTTCGAGACCGTTTCTTCCGGACTGAGAGACAAGTGAATTAGAGACACATTCACACCCTCACCACGAAGGGCACCAACTGCCCACCCCCTGGGCTGCATGTGACCGGCTGTCTCACACCAGCGCTTTCTGTCCCCCCCCCACCCCCAGGAGAAGGTGGCACACAACCGCCGGGAGAGGGAGAACACTGGAGGGGGACTGCCGGATCCGTGACCCCTCACCACAGCAGAGCAGCGGGCACTGGATCTGGTTTGTGGACCCAGAAAGAGGGAGTCGCCAAGGCGGAGATCGGCATTGGGCGAGCAAGTGAGAACCCGCAGAGTTACGGGTCCCCATGGCACGTGGTCACCACCATCCCCATGACAACACCCCCCCAACACCCTGCCACATACACCTACCCCCCACACCCCTCCCACCTCCCCACAAACCCACACACCCAGCTACCCCCACACCCCTCCCACCACCCACACCCCTCCCACCTCCCCACACACCTCCATACACAGCGCCTCCACCACCCACTCACCACCATACACCCCTAACACCCCTCCCATCCCCCACACCCCACCACATACACCTACCCCCCACACCCCTCCCATCCCCCCACACCCGCCACATACACCTACCCCCCACATCCCTCCCACCCCCCACCCCCCTACACCCACCACATACACCTACCCCCCACACCCCTCCCACCCTCCACACACCCCCACACCCACCTATACGCCAACACCCACATACACACCTACACCCCACACCCCTCCCACCCCCCCACACCCACCTACACCCCACACCCCTCCCACCTCCCCACACCCCCCACATCCACCTACATCCCACACACCCCCATGCACACCTACCCCCACACCCCTCCCACCTCCCCACAAACCCACACACCCAGCTACCCCCACACCCCTCCCACCACCCACACCCCTCCATACACACAGCGCCTCCACCACCCACTCACCACCATACACCCCTAACACCCCTCCCATCCCCCCACACCCCGCCACATACACCTACCCCCCACACCCCTCCCATCCCACCACACCCGCCACATACACCTACTCCCCACACCCCTCCCATCCCCCTACACCCGCCACATACACCTACCCCCCACATCCCTCCCAACCCCCACCCCCCTACACCCACCACATACACCTACCCCCCACACCCCTCCCATCCCCTACACCCGCCACATACACCTACCCCCCACATCCCTCCCAACCCCCACCCCCCTACACCCACCACATACACCTACCCCCCACACCCCTCCCTTCCCCCTACACCCACCACATACACCTACCCCCACACCCCTCCCACCCTCCACACACCCCCACACCCACCTACACGCCAACACCCACATACACACCTACCCCCCACACCCCTCCCACCCCCCCACACCCACCTACACCCCACACCCCTCCCACCACCCCACACCCCTACACCCACCTACACCCCACACCCCTCCCACCTCCCCACCCCCCCTCATCCACCTACATCCCACACACCCCCATACACACCTACCCCCCACACCCCTCCCACACCCCACACCCCCCATGCACACCTACCCCGCACACCCCTCCCACTTCCCCACAGACCCACCTACCCCCACACACCTCCATACACACCTACCCCCCACACCAACAACACTCAGCGCCTCCACCACCCACTCACCCACCATACACCCCCACACCACTCCCATCCCCCCACACCCCGCCACATACACCTACCCCCCACATCCCTCCCACCCCCCCAAACCCACCACATACACCTACCACACTCCTCCCACCCCCCACCCCCCACACCCGCCACATACACCTACCCCACACCCCTCCCACCCACCACATACCCCCACACCCACCTACACGCCAACACCCACATACACACCTACCCCCCACACCCCTCCCACCCCCCCACACCCACCTACACCCCACACCCTCCCACCACCCCACACACCTACACCCACCTACACCCCACACCCCTCCCACCCCCCCACACCTACCTACACCCCACACCCTTCCCACCTCCCCACACCCCTCCACACCCACCTACACCCCACACACCCACATACACACCTACCCCCCACACCCCTCCCACCCCCCACACCCACCTACACCCCACACCCCTCCCACCTCCTCACACCCCCCCACACCCACCTACACCCCACACACCCCCATACACACCTACCCCCCACACCCCTCCCACCTCCCCCACACCCACCTACACCCCACACCCCTCCCACCACCCCACACCCCTACACCCACCTACACCCCACACACCCCTCCCACCTTCCCACAGACCCACCTACACCCCACACCAACAACATTCAGCGCCTACACCACCCACTCACCACCATACACCCCCAACACCCACCTGCCCCCACACCAACACCCACCTCCAGACCCACCTAACCCCCGCATCAACTCACCCCCCCCCCCCACACCCACCTACACCCCACACACCCCCATACACACCTACCCCCATACCCCTCCCACCCCCACACACCCCCATACACACCTACCCCATACCCCTCCCACCCCCACACACCCCCATACACATCTATCCCGCACACCCCTCCCACCTCCCCACACACCCACCTACCCCCCACACAGTTCCATACACACCTACCCCCCACACCAACAACACACAGCGCCTCCACCACCCACTCACCACCATACACCCCCAACACCAACCTGCCCCCCCACACCAACACCCACCTCCAGACCCACCTACCCATCCACATCAACACACATACTCTCCTCCATCACCCACTCAACACCACCCAACCCCCCAACGCCCACCTACCAACCCCCACCCACCTCCCCACACCCACCTTTACCATAACCCACCACCCCAATGCCCGATCCAATCACGCATCATGTCTTGCATCTTGCAGGGTAACCCGGTGATGAGACAGCCCCTTCTGGTGCCCCCCCGATCCCAACTCCAACCCAAACCCCAAGCACACAACATCGATGAAGAGGACAGCGCCGCGAACCCCCAAATCGCTGAGAGCCCCCCACCCCGCTCCCCACCCCCATCCAGCCCAGCCCATGGGCAGCCACCCCGGTGGCTCCCGCACTCCCCTCCAAGCACCGGGGCAGCCAGCTCCAGGCCCCTAGACTCATTACCTGGGAGTAAGGATGGCTATTTACCTCCTCGGGCATCCGCAGCAGCCTTCTGCCAGCTTCATGTTATTAAAAAGTAGTACTAATCGGCGCCCGCGTGCCCACTTGCTGGTGAGGGTGTTAGATCACGGGAGGCCAGTAGATAGGAGGTCACTGCTGTTAATTGAATGGAGATTGGGTTTAAGTGGTGATTATTGGTTTCTCACCACATTCAGGCGGGATCCTGACTTCATCAATGGGATCGACCGGTTAGATCGCAAACAGATCAGCGCCTGGCATGGTTCTCGATATTGACCTTTAATGACTTTTAATGGCCTCGTCGCACTCTCTCTCTTCAGCACAGCATGGCTGGTAAATCGATCCCTGTCTGCTTTTCTTTCAGTTTCATACCATCTTTAACCTTTTTAGTTGACCATGGATGGTGGCTACTCCCCTTGGAATATCTATTCTGTGTATTTTGAAATCTCCCCTTAAATGTCTGACACTGCATCTCTCTTGGCCGATCTCTTAACCTAATTTTCCAGGTTACTTTAGCTCTGCTTCCATAATAATAATCTTTCTCTATTTTCCAATAATAATAAATTCTCTCTATTTTCCTATTGATACAGTTCGCTAGAACACTGGTCCCAGCACAGTTTAGGTGTCGACCATCACAATGGTACAGCCTCCACTCTCCCAATACTGGTGCTGCTACCTCACAAACCGGAATCCAATTCTCCCACACCAGATTTGACTCAGGTAATAATTCATAGATGATCACCTTTGAGTTTCTGCAGGAGGTCAGGACATCTCAATTGGGTGATCACCGAGCATCGATTCCGATTTTGCCGCAACAACCGTTGTCTATCTCATCGGGAACCGCAATCCAGGTGTCCTGGGATGCGAAATCCCGCCCATTAGATTTTGCTTCCCAATTTCATAAGAACATAAGAACTAGGAGCAGGAGTAGGCCATCTGGCCCCTCGAGCCTGCTCCGCCATTCAATGAGATCATGGCTGACCTTTTGTGGACTCAGCTCCACTTTCCGGCCCGAACAGCATAACCCTTAATCCCTTTATTCTTCAAAAAACTATCTATCTTTACCTTAAAAACATTTAATGAAGGAGCCTCAACTGCTTCACTGGGCAAGGAATTCCATAGATTCACAACCCTTTGGGTGAAGAAGTTCCTCCTAAACGCAGTCCTAAATCTACTTCCCCTTATTTTGAGGCTATGTCCCCTAGTTCTGCTGTCACCCGCCAGCGGAAACAACCTGCCCGCATCTATCCTATCTATTCCCTTCATAATTTTATATGTTTCTATAAGATCCCCACTCATCCTTCTAAATTCCAATAAGTACAGTCCCAGTCTACTCAACCTCTCCTCATAATCCAACCCCTTCAGCTCTGGGATTAACCTAGTGAATCTCCTCTGCACACCCTCCAGTGCCAGTACATCCTTTCTCAAGTAAGGAGACCAAAACTGAACACAATACTCCAGGTGTGGCCTCACTAACACCTTATACAATTGCAGCATAACCTCCCTAGTCTTAAACTCCATCCCTCTAGCAATGAAGGCCAAAATTCCATTTGCCTTCTTAATCACCTGTTGCACCTGTAAACCAACTTTCTGTGACTCATGCACTAGCACACCCAGGTCTCTCTGCACAGCAGCATGCTTTAATATTTTATCGTTTAAATAATAATCCCGTTTGCTGTTATTCCTACCAAAATGGATAACCTCACATTTGTCAACATTGTATTCCATCTGCCAGACCCTAGCCCGTTCACTTAACCTATCCAAATCCCTCTGCAGACTTCCAGTATCCTCTGCACTTTTCACTTTACCACTCATCTGAGTGTCATCTGCAAACTTGAACACATTGCCCTTGGTCCCCAACTCCAAATCATCTACGTAAATTGTGAACAATTGTGGGCCCAACACGGATCCCTGAGGGACACCACTAGCTACTGATTGCCAACCAGAGAAACACCCATTAATCCCCACTCTTTGCTTTCTATTAATTAACCAATCCTTTATCCATGCTACTACTTTACCCTTAATGCCATGCATCTTTATCTTATACAGCAACCTTTTGTGTGGCACCTTATCTAAGGTTTTCTGGAAATTCAGATATACCACATCCATTGGCTCCCCATTATCTACCACTCTGGTAATGTCCTCAAAAAATTCCACTAAATTAGTTAGGCATGACCTGCCCTTTATGAACCCATGCTGCGTCTGCCCAATGGGACAATTTCTATCCAGATGCCTCGCTATTTCTTCCTTGATGATAAATTCCAGCATCTTCCCTACTACCGAAGTTAAGCTCACTGGCTATAATTTCCCGCTCTCTGCCTACCTCCTTTTTTAAACAGTGGTGTCACGTTTGCTAATTTCCAATCCACCGGGACCACCCCAGAATCTAGTGAATTTTGGTAAATCATCACGAGTGCATCTGCAATTTCCCTAGCCATCTCTTTTAGCACTCTGGGATGCATTCCATCAGGGCCAGGAGACTTGTCTACCTTTAGCCCCATTAGCTTGCCCATCACTACTTCCTTAGTGATAACAATCCTCTCAAGGTCCTCACCTGTCATAGCCTCATTTCTATCAGTCACTGGCATGTTATTTGTATCTTCCACTGTGAAGACCGACCCAAAAAACCTGTTCAGTTCCTCAGCCATTTCCTCAATGTGGTGAATGTAACTTAGTAATTCACACTGTATTTACCAATACCATTGTAAGCACAGTAGCGTTATCCGACCACTAGGGGGAGTAGCTCTGGGAATGCTCAGGAGTTTGTACAGGGCTCCACCCTTGGCTCCGCCCATGACTCCTCCCCCTGGACTGCTGTATAAATACCCTTGTCCAGAGCCAGCCTGTCAGTTCATCGAGAGTTCAACGGGTAACAGGCTGGCTCTATAGTAAGTAGATTAAAACCACTGTTCATATCTTAAAGCACGTGTCTAGTGAATTGATGGTTCCATCACTCATCTCACATTATTAAAACTCCCTTCTCATCCTCTAAAGGACCAATATTTACCTTAGCCACTCTTTTTTGTTTTATATATTTGTAAAAACTTTTACTGTCTGTTTTATATTCTGAGCAAGTTTACTCTCATACTCTATCTTACTCTTCTTTATAGCTTTTTTAATAGCTTTCTGTTGCCCCCTAAAGATCTCCCAGTCCTCTATTCTCCCACCAATCTTTGCCACTTTGTATGCTTTTTCCTTCAATTTAATACTCTCCCTTATTTCCTTAGATATCCACGGTCGATTTTCCCTCTTTCTACCGTCCTTTCTTTTAGTTGGTATAAACCTTTGCTGAGCACTGTGAAAAATCGCTTGGAAGGTTCTCCACTGTTCCTCAACTGTTCCACCATAAGGTCTTTGCTCCCAGTCTACCTTAGCTAGTTCTTCTCTCATCCCTTTGTATAAACACAAAACGCTAGTATTTGATTTTACCTTCTCACCCTCCATCTGTATTTTAAATTCCACCATATTGTGATCGCTCCTTCCGAGAGGATCCCTAACTATGAGATCATGAATCAATCCTGTCTCATTACACAGGACAAGATCGAGGACCGCTTGTTCCCTCGTAGGTTCCATTACATACTGTCGTAGGTTCCATTACATTTCCTCCCAGCTTGACTCCCCTCTCCTAAATTGTCACTTGCAGCAAGGGCTGAGGTGAGGGGCATGAAGTGGGAGGGAACAAGAGGGCAAAGGAGTGGGAGTTCGGAAAGCTTAGCTGAAGAGTGCGGGTTGTGGACATTTGCTACATGGGGCAGAGGATAATAGGAAATAGGCAGGAAGCGATGTTAAGGCCATTTACTTGACACAGAAGCTCCTTGCATTTCAGGACTAAAGAAAGCAGATGCCACATCCTCCGCCACTCACACCCAACAAACAGAACGCTGCTCACACAAGACAAGCAAGAAGGAAGGGATTGGAGATTTAGGTGTGTCCCACCTCACTCAACTGATCATGTGGAATAGTGTGTAATTACAGCATCCGGCCACTAGATGTAGTAAGAGGTGATCCACGTGCTCTTCGACTGAGCAAGTAGAGAGGGTTGGAGACAGTTGTGTTATTCAGGAGCTCTGTGTATTTCGTTACTTGATCTAATATTTAGCTTTTTCGGCACACTTAGGAACTCACAGTTTATAGTGTAGCGTAAATAAATTAGCTTTGATTTAGTAAAAAGTCTGCCTGATCTTGTCGCAACACTACAACCTTAATAATATTAATTTAAACAAACAAGGAACGTCACACAACCAATCCCAATCCTGTCTCCATCCCACATCAATATACCTGTGCATCCAAATAGGCACTTTGCAAATCAGGAGAAGGAAACCCAGATCATTCTTTTCCCGGACGCAATTCTCCGACTTCATTGCGTTTTCGATCAAGAGAGAGGAGTCCCTTGAATAGCAGGAGAGGCGGAAAACGAGAACGGCGCCAGGCGGCAAACATTTTGCGATGGAGCCGACCGGCTCCCGTGGGCGAATTTGGGATCCTGCAGAGCGTCGCAATAAACATCTTACAACCACTTAAGCCCTATTTCCATCCAATTAACAGGAGAGACGCCATATCCAACGGGCTCCCGTGATTCAGCAGCCACCCCAGCAAGTGGTCACGCTGGTGCTGATTAGTATCCATTTTAGAAACGTGAACCTGACGGGATGGCTTCTGCGGGAGCCCAGGAGGTGAGTAGCCATCTTTGCTTGTGAGGCCGGTCGTCTCGTTGCCATGGCTGCGAGCTGAGTGGGACTGGCTGTGCAATGCTGTTTAAGTGCTGTTCAACCTTGTTCGCAGTGGGGGCTGGCGAGCGAGGTCCAGGCAAATCTGCTGGCCAGCCTTCATTTGTGGCGAGAAGCCCTCAGGGCCTTGATAAGTGGATCAATTAAAGTTGAACAGCCATTCCGGCCTCACCGGTGCAAACGCCAGGAAGCTCGCGGCAGTTCCGACTCGCTATCACACTTAGAAATCTTTCCCGGACTTCCGGAGGCGGCTATGAGGGAGTAAGTTGAACATTTGGTGGCTATCGCTCTGGTCAGACTTTTGGACCTTTCCCCCGTTTTCTACCGGACATGAATTGTAAAACGGACGTTAGTGGCAATTATTTACTGAATTCCCACTTCGGTGCCTGGAGAGAAGGACTAGAAGTGTTTGTAAGGGCAGAAACTAAAAGATGGAGAAGGCTTGGGCTGTAGCTGCAACAGAAGACAGCATGGCGGAGGTTCTGACCTCTGGCTTGGCGACCCAGCAGTCTATGGAGCAGCTGATGCAAGTCATTCAGGAAGGCTTCGCTACGCAGAAACGGGACTGCTTGGACCCGATAAAAGAGCTGATTGAGCGGTTGGAGCACAGATAGGACGCTCAGGATCGGGCGATCCAGAAGGTGGAGAAGGCGCTGGCTGAGCAGGAGGAACATCAGACTGCGGTGGAGCTGGAGGTGGGGATAATGAGGGACCAGCAGAAGAAACTCCTGGAGAAGGTGGAGGACCTAGAGAATAGATCCCGCCGGCAGAACCTAAGAATCGTCGGGCTCCCGGAGTGCTCCGAAGGAACAGACGCTGAGGCATACATCGCAGACATGTTTGTGAAGCTGCCGTGGGATGGGGCATTCTCCCGGCCCTTGGAAGTGGATAGGGCTCACAGAGCACTAGTGAGGAAGTGGCGAATGGGAGAGCTCCGAGGTTAATGGTGGTGGGATTCCACAGGTTCTCGGATAAGGAGCGCATTCTACAGTGGGCCAAGCAGACACGGAGCTGTAAATGGGACAATAGCATCCTGCGGGTTTACCAGGACCTGAGTGTAGAGGTGGCCAGAAGGAGAGCAGGCTTCAACCAGATCAGGTCAATCCTTTTCAAGTAAAAGGTGAAGCTTGGACTGTTATACCCAGCCCGTCTCGGGGTCACGCATGAGGATCAGCACTTCGACTTTGAGTCCCCTGAGGACCCGTTGGACTTTGCGAAAAAGAAAGGGCTGGTGATGGATTGAGAACTTTTGAACTTGGCCGCAACGTTCATGTTTTTGTTTTTTCTTTTTGTTTCTCTGTTTTTGTAAAGGTTTCTCATTTTGCGTTTCATGGAAGATATTTGTGATGCCGTTTGCATTGGTTTGGAACCAGCGGTAGAGCCGAGTGAGTTAAAGTTTTCATTTGCACGGTTGGGGGATGGAGATGTGCTTGTTTTGATCTTGGTGTTTTTGTGTTGGGCAATTGTATGATGTTGGAGTTTGTTTGTATGAGCGGTGGGGAGGGAACAATAGGTGGGAGACTATCCAGTGCTGGGGCTGGGGGCCAGCAAGCTAGCTGGGAGAGCTAGCTCTCGGAAGTGCAGTGGGGGGTGTGCATATGTTTGGTTTAGTAAAGGGGTTGGGTTACAGGGTGTTGTTACTAGGTGGGGGAGGGGGGTTGAATGTTCTGCTGACGAGAGAGGGACCTGGGCTGAAGGACAGATAGGAGGTTGGGGGCATGGGCTGCCTGGTGATGGACCAGTGGAGGCGTGGAGCACAGGCTGGAGGCGGGCCCAAAAGAGGGGAAGGCTGATCGGCGGAGGGGGGGGGGGGGTGTAATGAGCCCCCCAACTAGGCTGATCACCTGGAATGTTTGAGGGTTAAATGGGCTGGTTAAAAGGGCACGTGTGTTCGCGCATCTCAGGGGATTGAAGGCGGACGTGGTAATGTTGCAGGAGACGCACCTTAGAGTAACAGACCAGATTAGATCGAGGAAAGGCTGGGTCTGTCAGGTCTTTCACTCGGGACTAGATTCAAAGACTGGAGGGATCGTGATCCTGATCAATAAGCCATTGGTGTTTGAGGCAGGTATTAGTCTCGGACGTGGGAGGTCACTAGGTTATGGTCAGTGGGAAGCTCGAGGTGGTGCAGGTGGTATTAGTAAATGGGTATGCGCCAAATCGGGATAATGTGGAGTTTATAAATAGGATGCTGGGGGAGATACCGGATTTGGACTCGCACAAGTTGATCATGGGAGGGGACTTCAACACAGTTATGGACCCTGGCTTGTACCTGTCAAGCTCGAGAATGGGAAGGGTGCCAGCAATGGCAAAGGAACAAAGAGGGTTCATGGAACTGATGGGGGAGGGTGGATCAATGGAGATTTGGGAAGCTGAGGGTGAAGGAGTTCTCCTTCTACTCACAAGTACATAAAGTGTACTCCCGGATTGATTTCTTTATTTTGAGCAGGGCCTTGCTGGCTGGGGTAGTGGACACGGGGTATTCGGCGATCACAATCTCAGACCATGCTCCGCACTGGGTTGACCTGCAGGTTAGTAAAGACAGTAATCAGCGCCCGCACTGGAGGATAGATGTGGGACTTTTGGCGGATGAAGGGGTGTGCGAGCGGCTGAGGAAATGTATTCAGAGCTAGCTGCAGGTCAATGACACGGGGGAAGTTTCAGCAGCGGTGGTGTGGGAAGCACTGAAGGTGGTGGTTAGAGGGGAGCTGATCTCGATCCGGACCCATTGGGAGAAGGTAGACAGGGCAGAGACAGAATGACTGGTAAAGGAGATACTACAGATTGATAGGAGGTGTGCGGAGACCCCAGAGGCCGGGTTTTTAAGGGAATGGTGGAGGTTACAGGCGGAGTTTAACTTCCTGACCACAGGGAGGGGGGTGGAGCAGCTGAGAAAGGTGAGGGGGGCGATCTATGAACATGGAGAGAAGGCCAGCAGAATGCTTGCACAGCAGCTTAGGGAGAGGGAGGCAGCTAGGGAGATAGGGAAGGTAAAGGACAGTGAGGGGAACCTGGCTGGTGATTGGGTCGGGGTGAAGAAGGCGTTTCGGGATTTCGACAGCAGGCTGTCCAGGTCGGAACCCCCTACGGAGCCAGAGGGGTGAGACACTTCATGGAGGGGCTGAATTTCCCAAAGGTGGACGGGGAGTGGGTAGAAGGGCAGAGGGCCCCAATCGGGCTGGAAGAGATAGTGGAGGGTCTGAAGGCTATGCAGGCGGGTAAGGCCCCGGGTCCGGATGGGTACCCAGTGGAGTTTTATAAAAACGTCTCGGGGATATTGGGGCCGGTGTTGTTGAGGATGTTCAATGAGGCAAGGGAAAGAGGGCTGCTGCCCCGACGATGACACAGGCAACGATTTCGCTGATTCTAAAGCGGGACAAGAACCCGGAGCTGTGTGGGTCCTACAGGCCGATCTCCCTGTTGAATGTAGATGTCAAGTTGCTGGCCAAAATCTTGACCTCCAGGATCGAGGATTGTGATCCAGACGTTATAGGCGAGGACCAGACGGGGTTTGTTAAGGGTAGGCAGTTGGTGGCCAATGTGAGATGGTTGTGAAATGTGATCATGATGCCCCCGGAAGGTAGGGAGGTGGAGGGCGTGATTGCAATGGATGCAGAAAAGGCTTCTGATCGGGTAGAATGGGATTATCTGTGGGAGATACTGGGATGATTCGGATTCGGGTGGGGCTTTATTGACTGGGTCAGGTTACTGTATAAGTCGCCTGTGGCAAGTGTACGGACGAATAGGACAACATCGGACTATTTTAGACTGCACCCTGGGGACGAGACAGGGATGCCCCATCGTCCCACTGTTGTTTGCGCTGGCTATAGAGCCGTTGGCAATTGCTCTGAGAGCTTCGAGGGGCTGGAGAGGACAGGTCCGGGGGTGGGTGGTTGGGGGGGGGGGGGGGGCAGTGGCGCACAGGGTTTCGCTCTCTGTGGATGACCTGCTTCTGTACGTTCTGGACCCAATAGAGGGGATGGAAGAAATCATGAGGATTCTCGGGGAATTTGGCCGATTTTCAGGGTATAAGCTTAATATGGGAATGAGTGAGATGTTTGTGGCCCAGGTGAAGGGACAGGAGAGGCAACTGGGAGAGCTGCCGTTTAGGTTAGTAGAGGGAAGCTTTAGGTACCACGGCATCCAAGTGGCGCAGGAATGGGACCGGCTGCATGAATTGCATCTGGCCCGGCTAGTGGACCGAATGAGGGACGTTTTTCGGAGATGGGACGCGCTTCCGTTGTCTCTGGCTGGGAGGGTGCAGACGGTGAAGGTGGCGGTTCTCCTGAGATTCCTATTTCTATTCCAGTGTTTCCCCATCTTTATTCCGCGGTCCTCTTTTAAGCGGGTCAACAGAGTGATCATGGGCTTCGTCTGGGTGGGCAAGACCCTGCGATTAAGGAAGGTAATGCTTGAGCAGAGTCGGGGAGAGGGCGGGCTGCCACTGCCAAATTTTAGCAACTATTACTGGGCGGCTAATATAGCCATGATCAGGAATGGGTGGTGGGGGAGGGGTCGGCATGTGTGCATTTGGAGGCGGCTTCATGTAAGGACACCAGTCTGGGGGCGTTGGTAACTGCGCCTCTGCCTTTCCCACCAGCACGGTTCTCCACCAGCCCCGTGGTGGTGGCAGCCCTGAGAGTTTGGGGCCAGTGGAGGCAGCATGTCGGAGCAGTGAGAGCATCGATCTGGGCCACACAATCATTGAAGGTGGCAGGACAGGTTGGCAAAGTGATCATTGATGCAGACAAGATCTTGGGCTTAATAAATGGGGCATAATGCACAAAAGCAAGATGAATTTGCATAAAATGCTGGTTTGGCCTCAATTGGAGTATCCAGATCTGGGCACCACACCTTCAGAAGAATATGGAGGCTTTTTAGAGAAGGCGCAATTAAGATTCACGAGAATGGTTCCAGGGACGAGGAACTTGAGGTTCACAAATAGATCGGAGAAACCAGGACTTTCATAAATAGATCGGAGAAGCCAGGACTTCTTTCCTTGGAGGAGATTTGAAGTCCATTTAAAATCATGACGGGTTTGGATAGGGTTGATAAGTAGAAGGATCAGGAAGTAGAGGACATCAATTTAGGGTGATTGTCAAAATAAGTGATTGGAGTCCTTGAGGAAAGTGTTTTTCAGGCAGCGAGTGTTTAGGATCTGGAGTGCACTATCTTGAGTGTGATGGGACAGATTTGATTATGATTTTCAAACAAGACTGGGATCATTATCTGAAGAAGATCATTATCTGAAGAGAAGAACCATTTGTAGCATGGCGGGGTTATGGCACTACATCCATTGCTCTTGTGAGGGTGGGCATAGACACAATGGAGCAAATGATCTCCTCTGTGCTGTAACCATTCTATGATTGTCTGATGCAAGTTTTTCCTTTGGACACGGGACACTCACACACATGCCTGTCTTTTTCCAATAGTTACTCAGGTACCCTACTTAGACTCCATACTGATGAGTTTGCTGAACGTGAATTTTCTTTGTTGGTGCTCAGCCTCTTGATATTTAGTCCAACTAAAGCGACCCATTGCTTGCTTCAGAAGCTTCAAAGACCTGTTATTGTAGCTGTGTTATACCAAGGGTTCTGTGACAAAATTGAAAAGGTAATTGAGGAATATGTACGTTTCAACTGTACGGGTGAGGTGTCGAAGGCAGTTGTCCGGGAGCTCTAAAGGTGGTGGTGAGGGGTGAGGTGATTTTGTTTAAGGTCGGGGTGGACAAAGAGGAGGTTGGAGCGGCAGAGGGTAATAGATGAGATGTTGGAGGTAAATAGGAGTTATGCAGAAGATGGGGACCCAGCAAAGTTGGAAAAGAGGAAGGAACTACTGGCGAGCTTTGACCGACTATCTACCAGGAAGGCGGTGCGCCAACTGAGACGAGCAAGGGGTGCAGTTTACGAACATGGAGATGTTAGCAGGTCAGCTCCGGAGGGAAGCAGCGGCAAGGGAAATTGTACAGGTGAGGGACAAGGCAGGGAAGTTGGTGGTGGCTCCGGATCTAATTAACAAGGTCTTTGAGGAATTTTATGAGAGGTTGTACAGGTCAGAGCCATGTGGGGGAGACCGGGAGATGCAGGAATTTCTAGATGGGTTGGAGTAGCCGAGACTAGGGGAGGGGGACAGGGCTACATTAGAAGGAACGGTAGTGGAGCAGGAGATAAAAGGATGAGATTGGGAGGATGCAGTCGAGGAAGGTGGCAGGGCCGGATGGGTTTCCGTTGGAATATTATAAAAAATTCAAGGATAAGCTGACACCCCTGATGGTGGGGATGTTTGAAGAGGCGATAGGGAAGGGGGTATTGCCAGAAACCTTGGGGCAGGCATCGATTTCCCTGTTGCTAAAAAAAGATAAGGATCCGACGGAGTGTGGGTCGTATAGGCCCATATCACTTCTGAATGCGGACGCAAAAGTATTGGCGAAGGTACTGGCGGGTAGGCTGGAGGAGTGCCTCCCGAAGGTGATAGGTGAAGATCAGACGGGGTTCGTGAGAGGGAGGCAGCTGTTTTCGAACATTAGGAGGGTTATGAACGTGGTTATGGCACCGGCGGAGGGGAAGGAAACAGGTAGTTGTGGCATTGGACTCTGAGAAGACGTTTGACCGAGTAGAATGGGGATACTTGATGGCAGTTCTGGAGCGGATTGGAATTGGACCAAGATTTGTGAATTGGGTAAAGCTGCATTGTAAGGAGCCGAGGGCGAGTGTCCACACAAACAACATCAGCTCGAGATACTTCTCTCTCCACCGTGGGACTAGGCAGGGATGTCCTGTGTCCCCTGCGCTGTTTGCACTTGTGATTGAGCTGTTGGCTGTCACATTCAGAAGTTTGGGGGTATGGAAAGGAATAGTGTGGGGGGGGGGGGGGGGGGGTGTGATAGAGCATAGGGTGTCCTTATATGCCGATAACTTGCTGTTATATGTGTCAGAACCAAGTGCATTGATAGGGGGAATATTGGAGCTGCTGCGAGTGTTTGGGCCTTTCTCGGGGTACAAACTAAATCTAGACAAGAGTGAATATTTTGTGGTGTCTCGGCCGGGGAGTGGGGGCTGCCATTCCATAGGGCAGGGATTCACTTTAGATACCTGGGGGTGCAGATGGCCTGGGGGTGGGGGGGCTCCGTAGGTACAACGTTTCTAGTTTCGTGATCTGGCAAGGTGGGATGGTTTCCCTCCGTCACTGGCGGGTCGGGTACAGGCGGTTAAAATGAACGTGTTGCCATGATTTCTGTTTATTTTCAATGTCTGCCGATTTTCCTGTCAAAGGCTTTTTTCAGAGAGATTGAGGAAAGGATTACTTTGTTCATATGGGGAGGGAAGGTGGCCAGAGTTAGAAAGATGCTGCTACAGAGGGGAAGGCAGGCAGGGCGTTTGGGTCTCCCGAACCTGATGTATTACTACTGGGCGGCGAATGTGGAGAAGGTGCGGAGCTGGGTCAGAGGGGTTGATTCCTAATGGGTCAGAATGGAGGAGAGTTTGTGCAGGGGGTCGGGATTGAAAGCACTAGCAACAGCGCCGCTCCCGATGGCCCCGGGGAAATACTCAGGGAGCCCGGTAATAATAGCTTCATTGAGAATTTGGAGGCAGTTTCGCCAACACTTCGGGTTGGGGGCAGGGTCAAGGGAAATGCCGATTCGGGGGAACCACAGATTTTAGCCAGGGAAGTGGGATGGAAATTTTCGGAAATGAGAGAAGGAGATTTAAGACACTAAAAGTTTTGTTTTTAGGAGTCGGTTTGCAGGATTGAAGGAGCTGGAAGCGAAGTATGGGCTGGAGGAGGGGGAAATGTTTAGATACATGCAGGTTCGGGATTTTGTCAGAAAGGAGATACAGAGCTTCCCGGTGGAGCTGGCTTCCACATTGCTGGAGGAGGTGCTGATGACAGGGAAACTGGAGAAGGGGGTAGTGTTGGCGGTTTACGGAGCTATTTTGGAAGAGAAGGCACCACTGGAAGGGATCAAAGCAAAGTGGGAGGAAGAGTTGGGAGAGGATATGGAGGAGGAGTTCTGGTGTGAGGTGCTCTGGAGAGCAAATGCCTCCACCTCGTGCGCGAGGTTGGGGCTGATACAGCTGAAGGTGGTATATAGAGCACATCTCATGAGGGCGAGGATGAGCCGATTCGTTGAAGGAGTAGATGTGAGCGAACGTTGGGGGTGGGGGGGGGGGGGGGGGGGGGGGGGGTCGGTTGGGCACCAATCATGTTCATATGTTTTGGTTCTGTCCAAAGCTAGAGGATTACTGGAAGGAGGTTTTTAGGGTAATTTCTATAGTGGTGCACGTGAAACTGGACCCGGGCCCCCGGGAGGCCATATTCAGGGTGTCGGACCAGCCAGGGTTGGAAATGGGTGCGGAGGCAGATGTTGTAGCCTTTGCCTCGTTGATCGCCCAAGGGCAGATCCTGTTGGGATGGAGAGCAGCCTCTCCAACCCTGTGCCCTGGCATGGCGGGGTGACCTGTTGGAATTCTTGACTCTTGGGAAGGTTAAGTTTGAACTGAGGAAAAGGATGGAGGGGTTCTACAATTCATGGGCGTTATTCATTATGCACTTTCAAGAACTGGATAACATCAAACATTAGTTGGGGCAGGTGGGTGGGAGGGTTGGGGGGAAGTGGGACTGTGTATGTTAATGGCGACTATGGGTGATCCCCAATTCCTTTTTGTCATTTGTTTGTGTGAACATGCGGACTAATGTTTGGGGTTTGGTGGGAGGATGGGATCGTTGTTATTCATATGGGGATTGACATATTTGTTACTGATTATTGTTGGTGGGTGTAAATTTGGGAGGAAATGTGAAAAAGAATAAAAAATATTTCTTTAAAAAAAATTGTAGCTGTGTTATGAGTGGCCAGTATTTTGCCAGGAAAAACACCAAGAAATCACAAATATGGTCCTGTGTGTATTTGAAATGATTCAAGAACCTGCTCTTCATACACTAATTGGCACCAAGTCCCATTCAGCCAGCTCCGCCATGTTTAAAATTCATATCCTAGCTTTCAAATCAAATCCCTTTATGGCCTCACCTTCCCTACCTCCAAGAGGTGCTCACAGTACCCTTGGGATCAGGGTGAGGGGTGCATTGGCAGGGTCCGGCCTGAGTCCACTAGCCGCAACCCCCATGCACAATGAAGACATAGCTGCACTCCTCCAATTCTCTGCTCTCCTGAGCATCCTCAATTTTAATTGCCCCAGCGCTAGTCACTGTGCATTCAGCTACCAAGGTGAATTTGCCCCTCTAAACCTCTCCACTTCCCTCCTTTGTGGTGCTACTATAAACCTACCTCTTCGATCAAGGTTGCAGTCATCTTCTCTCATATCTGCACATCTGGTGCAGTTTCATGTTTTGTTAATGCTCCAGTGAAGGTGCAATGAATAAGTTGTTATAATCTTGTTGGATTTGACCAGAAATGGGTAATTACACTTGCCTTTAAAGGAAAATCAAGAATTTCATCCAATTGTTACTTTATTGAAAAAATTTCAATATTATTCTGCTAAATGGAACAGGTAAGAATATTTACACATACATACCTTGCGTTACACGCAAGGTACACTTTTGATTGACTACACTTTATAAGAATGTTTTGTTACCGGTATGTTATAGTTACTTACATTGTTAAGGAAACATATAATAAGTTACTTAAATATTCTCAAATACACAAAGTGCATCAGTTTAATTTTGTGCTGCTTTTCAATATTTAAAATTTACTGTCAACATTTATAATGGGTTTTGGACTTTGACCAGATGTCCCGAGACGCACTATCCAATTCCTAAGTAACATCAAAGCCAAAAGGAGTATCAGAAGCTTATATTAAAAAAAAACACCCTGTCCATCACAAAAGAGCTTGCAGTATTGTTAAAATGCCAATGTGGTGGAAATATGATGCAACAACAAAAGAATTGGAGTTAGTTATATGGAATTCTTGTACATTGTGCAATAAATTTTGTTAGAGCAGTTGGACATCTGGGCCCTGAAATTCTGGGACAGCCAGGCTTGTAGACGGGAAAATGAAATTTGGATTGGGAGGGGGTGGCGGTGGGCAGGAAGGAGACTGGGACTAGGGGCAGAACCTGCTTCTGCTGGAATGTGCAATAGGCAGAGATTCTGGTCAGTGGAGGCTTCATCAAGGCTTGGGATCAGGGTGAGGGGGAGGGAGGAGGGGCATTGGCAGGGTCCGGCCTGACACGTCTCTGCTGACGCTATGGGAATGACTCTCCCTTGTGCCTTGCGTAAGGCCTAATGGAACATGTTCCAAAACTTGCCACGACCCCAGAGCCAAAGGTAAAGAAGATAGAGGGGTGGGACACCGTTGGCTGACCCTGAAATCGGGGCACGCGATCAGGCGGAGAATAGCTTCCGATGCCAAAATCGCGGCAGGCGCCGAATCACGATACTCCGCCTCCTAGAAAATGCCATCATTGCGACGCATGCCCCGCGTAGTTGCAACTGCATTTGCAACTCATTAGCAGGCCAACCTGCAATGCTCAGCCTCCGATGGGCAGAGTTCTGGATGGCGTGGTCCTGGTGTGGTGTCTGCGGAGAGAGGGCATACGGGCAGTGTCCAACACCGCCAGCTTTTGCCGACATTTACACCGCTGGCTGGGAGGCTTCTGTCAGGGCTGCTGGAGTATTTGGGGGTGGCCTGGAGGTGGGCTGTGGGGTCGGGGTGGACGGGGACACGGTCCAGCACAACCAGTGCCATCTTTTCGGCCGCGATCGGTGTGTGGGGGGTGTGTAGTCTACGCGCGGCTGCAGCTGGTCAGCCCTGCGCATGTCCATCACGGACCCGGCGATTCCCACAACGTTTTCCGTGTGTTCTGCTGGTGTTCCACGCGGCGCCAGTGCTAGCCCCCACCGGTAGCGGAATCCGTGCTGGTGTGGCGCCGGTTTATCGGACGTGGAACTCTACGGATCCTCTGCTGGCGTCAGCACTTAGACTCAGGAACGGAGAATCCAGCCCAGGATTTTTCTCCTTGGCCAGCAGGAGGCAGAGTGAGATTCTTGGAATTTTGGGGTCAAGGATAATGAGGAAAGGATTGGGAGACAATAGCAAGATGAAGCTCCAGTTGAACAGCTGGCACAGACATGGAAGTAAAAATGCTCCTGCTGTAACTGTAATTTCTAGGATTCTACAAAATAAACTACTCCTTGATCTGATGATCTGAAATATACATATATTATGAGAATAATATATCAGAATGTAAAGAATTATTTCTGGATCATCCTAATTCCTTTTCTACTTTATGGGATCCAAGTTCCACTGTAATTATAAGGCAACATACGATACAGAGTAGTGACGTGATACAGACAGGCCCAAAACTGACCAGAACACCTGACAACTTTGTACCATCACTAAATATTAAATGGATATATTTTAAATTTTAGCATTATGACACATTTTCACTTCGAGGATACTGTGAAGTTATAATGTTTGCTGAGAAAAGCAAAGCAAATACTGTCAGATAATAATCCAAGGAGTGCGAGGGGCCTTCATAGATTGAGTATGGGTCTAGAGTGGACAATGCAAGGGATCTTCGCAGTCCGAGTATGGGTCTCGAATGGACAGTGAGCGGGATCTCCTCACTGAGCATGGGTCTAGAATGGACCTGATTTGCAGTTCAAGTACTGTTTTGTACAATCTTGACACAGGACTCAAAAACTGGAAGTGATATTCTGAAACAGCAGTGGCTAATTTCAGTTGCTTGTAACCCAGTCAGAGCTAAACTGCCGCAGTGCCATGAGCTGGATGGAAGCCCTGCCTACGCAGCTACCCAGGAGCCGTTGGCCAGCCTGAAGAACAACCCACCCACCTCAAACAAGTTTACAGCCATATGTTCAATTTCACCCTGCTTCCTTTGCTTACTGTTTGAAATTTGTACCGCTGCTTTATTAACAGCTCCTGCAGTACAACGTCTATTAACAGATACAGAATGAAAGAACGAAGGACACCCACTGCACGTCTGTTTTCACGTAATGGCTACTCTGGTGATACGCTAGCTTTTAATTCCAACGGTCAAAATTTGCTTTCTAAATGAAGCCTTTATCTGATGCAGAGTGCTGTGTGAATTGTGGGGCACGGAATGACATACAGGCTGTCCTATGAAGATCAGCTCCTTGAAGACTCATTTGATATTTCTAGGGCTGTAGTTTTTCTGCTCATCTTGTCGCAGGAACTTGGAATCTAAACATCATATAAAGAAACAGCAAGTTAATAACTCTGGATGATGTCTCTAGGCCAGAGTAAGTAGCTAACATTTCAGAAAGTTTATTCAATGACTTGTCACCAAGGGATGCACGGACCAGGATGGATAGATATATTTCTGTTCTTGTTTTAAGGTAACTAATTCTGTTCTTACCTCTATACATTTCAATTACAAATTCCTACGTCTGCATATCATTCAAGGCGGCGGCAGCTCACCACCACCTTCTCAAAGACAACTAGGCCTAGCCAGCCATGGTCACATCCCACGAACAGATACAATTGGTCAGGACCAATGTAAACTTGCCACAGTGTGATCACTTCTATTTTTGAAAATTCATTCATGGGATGTGGGTGTTGCTGACTCGACCAACATTTTTTGTCCATCTCTAATAGCCCTCGAGACGGTGGTGGTGAGCAGTCTCCTTCAACTGCTGCAGTAGATACATCCCCAGTGCTGTTCAAGTGCTTTGCAAGCCAGAATGGTGGCTTTAAAGGGTGAACTTCCAGGAGGTGGTGTTGCCACACGTCTGCTGTCCTTCTAGACGGTAGCAGTCGTGGTTTGGAAGGTATTGTCTAAGGATCCTCGTTTATAAAAATTAATTTGTGGGATGTCGGCATCATTGGAAGGCCCAGCGCTTATTGCCCATTTCCAATTGCCCTTGAACTGAGTGGCTTGTTCGGCCATTTCAGAGGGCATTCAAGAATCAACCACATTGCTGTGGACCTGGAATCACATTTAGGCCAGACCAGCTAAGGAAAGAAAATTTCTAGGGACGGTGACACGGTAACACAGTGGTTAACACTGTTGCTTCACATTGCCGCCAGGGACCCAGGTTCGATTCCCGGCTTGGGTCACTGTCTGTGCAGAGTCTGCGCGTTCTACCAGTGTGTGCATGGGTTTCCTCTGGGTGCTCCGGTTTCCTCCCACAAGTTCCGAAAGACATGCTTGTTAGGTGAATTGGACATTCTGAATTCTCCCTCAGCATACCTGAACAGGCGTCGGAGTGTGGTGACATAGGGATTTTCATAGTAACTTCATTACAGTGTTAATGTAATCCTACTCGTGACACTAATAAAGGTTATTACTACTATTAGTGAACCAGATGGGAATTTACAACAACCAATATTGGTTAAATTGTCATCATTAGACTTTTAATTCCAGCTTTTCTTGGATTCAAATTTCACCATCTGCTGTGTTGGGATTTGAATCCGGGTCCCCAGAGCATTACCCTGGATGTCTGGATTACTAGTCCAGTGAGAGTACCACTACACCGCCATCTCCCTCAATGTTCCTGCAATGTATCTTACAGAAGGCACACACTGTGTGTCAGTGGTGGAGTAGCGGTATATTTCCAAGATGAATGGCGTATGGCTTGGAGGGGAACTTCCAGGTGGTGGTGTTCTGCTGCCCTCGTCCTAGATGCTAGTGGTTGTGAGTTTTAAAGGTGCTCTCTGTGGTGGCTTGGTAAGTTCATGCAGTGCATCTTGCGGATAGTATGCACTGCTGTCACTGTGCTTCAGTGTTAGAGCGAGTGAATGTTTGTGAATGGGATGCCAATCAAGTGGGCTGCTTTTTGTCCTGGATGGTGTAGACCTTAGAACATAGAACATAGAACAGTACAGCACAGAACAGGCCCTTCGGCCCTCAATGTTGTGCCGAGCCATGATCACCCTACTCAAACCCACGTATCCACCCTATACCCGTAACCCAACAACCCCCCCCCCCCTTAACCTTACTTTTATTAGGACACTACGGGCAATTTAGCATGGCCAATCCACCTAACCCGCACATCTTTGGACTGTGGGAGGAAACCGGAGCACCCGGAGGAAACCCACGCACACAGGGGGAGGACGTGCAGACTCCACACAGACAGTGACCCAGCCGGGAATCGAACCTGGGATCCTGGAGCTGTGAAGCATTTATGCTAACCACCATGCTACCCTGCTGCCCCTGAGCAGTTTTTGAGTGTTATTGGAAGTGCACTCATCCAGTGGGAAGTATGCCATCAAACCCCGGACTTGTTCTTTAATGGTGGACAGGCTTTGGCGAGTCAAAAGAGTTATTCTCTGTAGGATACTTAGCGTTTGACCTGCTCCTGTGGCCACAGTATTTATATGGATAGTCAAGTTCACTATCCGGTCAATGGTAACCCCCAGGATTCAGTGAGGGTAATGCCATTGAATGTCAAGGGTTGATGGTCAGATTTTCTCTTGTTTGAGATGGTCATTGCTTGGCACTTATGTGGTATGATTGTTACTTGCCATTTGTCAGCACGAGCCTGGATATTGTTCAGGTCTTGCTACATTTGGATATGGATTGCTTCAGTGTTTGAGGAGTCATGAACATCCGTACTTCTGACTTTATGATGGAAGGAAGGTAATTAATGAAGAAACTGAAGATGGTTGGGCCTAGGATACGACCGAGTAATGTTCTGGAATTGAGATGATTAACTTGTATCAAATATGACTCCAACCAGCAGAGAGTTTTCCCCGGTTCTCATTGATTCCAGTTTTGCTATGGCTCCTTGATGCCATACTCCGTCAAATGCTGCCTTGATGTCAAGGACTGACACTCTCATTCAGCTCTTTTGTCCATGTTTGAACCAAGGCTGCCCAAATAAAGCATCAATGAGATTATTGCTGGGAAAGTTTGATAAGCTGCTGATGACCCATTCCCTTCCCCAGAGAGCAGTGGAGTCGGAGTCACTGAATATTTTTATGCCCGAGTTAGATAGGTTCTTGACTGACAAGGGAGTTAAAGTTCCATCAGGGGTAGGGAGGATAGTAGAGGCCTTGTTCAGATCAGCCGTGATCATATTGAATGGTGGAGTAGGTGGAAATGGCTGAATGATCTACTCCTGCTCATAATTCATTTATCAGGGCGCAGCAAAAGAAAGTACAGTAATAAAAAGGAGAATACTTGGTGGGGTATTTCGTGGATTTTTTTCTTTAAAAATGCAGCCCTGCTGGTTTGTTTTGATTTGTGATTGTTTGTTGTGCGAAAATATAAATGCCTCAATAAAATATATTTTTTTGAACAATAGCAAATTATGTGAATAAATAGAACTGGGCGACAGGGCAACGGTGCCGATGGGCCGACTGGAGTTGGGGGGGGGGGGGGGGGGGGGGGAGGAGGGGGGCTACAATTTTTACTGACATGAAATTCAATTTATCAATTAAAACACTCACTGCCATTCGATGCTGCTTGCGGAGTTGTTTAACTCTCACGAGCTCCATTGCCATGGCCACATGCTCTGCAGTATATCCGATGTCTTCTGCATATCTTTGTATCAAGACTGTTGGAATTCCACATCTGCCATGCTAAAGCATCATAAAAAGACATAGTCACATCAGGAAGTAAGTTATGATGAATTTTAAATAACCATAATAAAAAATTGAGCAAGTTACTAATTCAGTGTTCCCCTGTTAGTTAATTCCTGATCAGCCAATTTGATTGGTATCTTTGTAGGCATATGGGGCGGAATTCTCCCCCCCCCACTCCCCGTCGGGTGGGAGAATCGCTGGGGCGCCGAGCGAGTCCCGCCACGCTGCCTCGGCACCCGCACGCGATTCTCCCACCCCCCCCCAAACCGGCGCGGCGAGATTCACGGCTGGCCGCTGGGAGAATCGCTGCTCGCCGTTTGTAACAGGCGAGCGGTGATTCTCCGGCCAGATGGGCCGAGCGGCCTGCCCAACACGACAGGTACCCGCCGGCGCCATCCACACCTGGTCGGTGCCGGTGGGATCAGCGCGGGAACGCTGGGGGGAGGGGCGCTCAAAAGGGGTCTGGCCTGCGATCGGTGCCCACCGATCGGTGGGCCGGCATCTCTGAAGGAGGACCTCCTTTCCTCCATCCATCGTCTTGTGGGGCGGCCACGGGGAGGACGGCAACCACACATGCGCGGGTTGGCGCGTAAATGACGCAGCACGGAGTGTCAAACACTCCGGTTTTCACTCCGGCGTCGGGACTTAGTCTCCCTGTGACAGCATTGAATATTTATTGGTGTGGAAACTGTCTTAGATGTTTAATGAGTTGTCATCATTGCTATTAACAAGTTGGGGCTGGGGGAATTCCAGGATCTCTGTCCCCACTGCCTGTGGCTCCAGATGCTGACCCTTTCTCAAATTGCGAGTTGGGTGTTTTGTGCCGGATGATTGCCCAGGATTGTCAGAATGGTTTCATGGCAATGTAATGTGGCGGTGAATGCTGAATCTCAGCGGTGTTGATCAGAATGTCTACTCCACTCAGACCCACCTTTCTAAGGCCCCCCACAGATATTTTCTGTCTCAAGTCTGCTCAGTGGATCACTTCTCCGTGTAATTCAACAGGAGATTCACACTCCCTTAAATTAGGCTAACTAACTCAGTACCGGCAATAAACAATAACACTTGTGCCCAAGAGGAATAATTAGCTTTGCTTGTACCTTGTCAGAGTAGGGCTGCTCTGTAAGATCAATTGCTTCTGATTCCAGTTTGTTTTCTATTAGCATTTCCAGTTCTACTTCTCTCCTCCAGGAGGCCTTTCTTCCGGATACAGTACACAACTTAACTCCCAGCTGTGGTGGACAGGCAGTCTCTGTCTGTGCAGCCTCTGATAAGCAAGGAGATTGAGTAGCCAGGGTTGCGTTGACCACCTCTGCAGTGGAACATTCAACGTGCAAGTTAGAGGCCACTCCATACCTACTGCCGCTGGAAGGGGTTGACTTGCTTAAAACATGAGGCACAGGATGGATACCATTTCTCATTTTCCCTCTGCATTTCTTGGCAGGCACTGGAGGTGGTTGGGACCTGTTTCTGGAATGTGCCCTGTTTTCGGTTGCAAGTGTCTTGCTTTCTGTTGAACTACAATTCTCAGCTCGCTCTCGATGTCCTTCTGTAAAATGGTGGTTCTGCTGAATTCTCGGAGGCATTGTGGGTTGATTGGGTAGGTTGCACTTTATAATTGAAGATGGGATTTTCTTTTCTTCGGAGAGCTGAAGTTGGTTGGACACCAGATCCTTTATGTGTGTAGTCTGGAGAACATTAGCATTGATTTGTGCGTGACATGTTTTTGCAGGCACACAAGGAACTGTACTTGGCCTGCAGAGCACACTTGCACCACAGCGGGGAGGCCTCTCGCAGGAAATTCTCGTGACTTCTGGCTGCATACTGCATTTGCCTTGCAGAGGCAGAGCAACACGAGTTCCCATTTCTGAGACAGTGTTTGATGGAGAACCAGCTTTGATGTGGAACTCATCTGAAGAGTGAGCTCTTGCTCTTTGCCATTGCCTTGGAATGCCACAGGCATGTGACAAGTCCTCAAAACTTACGCTGACCCGCAACTTTTGGCAACTTGTCCTTTTGAGGGGCATTGAATGCCCATGATAACTAAAATGTCTGTAGACTGCCTTTAGGGAACTACATGGGACCCGAGGCTTAGTGTTATGTTTCTCTTTATCTCTTCCAATGTGTAAATTCTCAATAGATTTTGCAAGGTGAAGTGCTGGACAGTTTGCTGGGCAACTGGACTGCGTCCCAAGGTTTGCCGATGACCCTGTGGCCACTAGTGGCCAAGATTTCCTGCTTTTTCCTAAAGGCAAGTAAAACCAGTTAAGAGTTTTCTGAAAATGCAAACACAAACTCAGTTAAAAGCAGCCGCCTCTAACTGACGGCAGGAACAGTGCTCGGCTGGCAACTTTAGCTCAGTTGCACCAGTCACTCGCATCTCAGTTCGAGTTCAGTTTGGTAATGGATATGGAGCAAAAGTGGAAAAATGGAATTGAGATTATAAGGCGTCCTTCCTGTTTATTCCCCTATTTTCCCTTTTTTTATTTTGCCGTTATCATTTTTGATCCATGGATGATTAATGGACATGCATCTTTAAGTCAAGCAGCAGAGAGAATGAGGAATTTAGAAGTTACAGGGGAGAACACTGCTGATCACTGCTAGTTTGAACAGGAGCTTCAGACTTGTCGGCACCAGAGAGAGAGAGAGATCGGGAGGGACTCTGTTTGATTGATTGGCTGGTGGCCAATGAATTGGTCAAAAGGCCGTACTCTGCCTGGTACAAGTGGTGATTGGATCATATCCCAATGGAATGATTTTGAGAGTCCCAAGGAGCTCAGCTCGACTCCTGGATACACAAAGACAAGGACCTCTCTCTCTCTCCAGAAAGGCTGTGAGTGCTGTACTCCTGGAGCTGCAGAGAACCTGCATCTACAGGAAAACCATTACACGCTGCAAACAAAGAGAAGAACCTTCTCTCTCTCTTTCCAGAAAGGCTGTGAATAATAATAGATAATGGCAAACCAGTTGTACTCTTTATACTTCTTGCTATTAATAAAATTGTGTTTACATTTACAAACCGGGTGACTGCAATTATTGGGCAGCCAAGGGCCAAAGACCTTGGGTATTGTGATTCTGAGTCAAGTGGGGCCGAAATTGACTACGCACTAGCCCAGGGTGTTGTAGCAAGATGTGGATCAGACATGATCTAACTGAATGCAGAGCAGGTTTGAATGGCCTCCTACTGTACCCGCAAGCTTTTCCTGCCCACCATTTTCATATGCTTGCCTATATAAACACAAATCCCTTCTCTTCAATTTGCAACAACACCAAACAAAACTCTTGCAGGAGGAGTCTCCTGTGTCCCTGCTTAACAAGCATTGGTGCTTCTGAACAGCATGGGGACAAGTTCTCACAACTGTAGCCAACCCTCAGAATTTAGCAGGTTCTCCTTTTATAGGTCCATCCTCAAAATGGGAGAAATTCAATGGGGTTGGAGGGCGTCAACATATGCAATCCGAGTGAATCATTTATTCAGTCCCTTGGCCTAGTGTTCTCCTCGGAGAACAGGAGGCAAGGAGGCGTTCCCCTCCCCCCGACTGAGGGAAATCTTGCTCACATGGATGCACCAAGGACCTTTTGGAATAGCTTCCACTGAATCTTCCTTGAGACATGATTCACAAGATCTCCACACAGTTATTTGTTTGTCTTTCTTGTTGCATTACCTTGTCAGTCCAAAGGCTGTAAACATCAAAGAGAGAAAAACAAAGATGCTCCAACATCCACATTTTAAAATTTTGGTCTTATTAAAGTGCTCTCCCCCGAGATCTATCCCTTGAAATCTATCAGATTTATTAACTGGAATGCATGGCAGATGGTCCAGCAAAATACTAAATTTTTTCTCAGAAGGGCAGCAGAGGGTTTTAGTTCATTGCCTCATCCTAAAAGATGGCACCTCCAACAGTGCGGCAGACTCATCAGTACTGCACTGGAGCATTAACATGCGTTGTGTACTCAAGTGCCTGAGAATGTGAGTGCCTTATCTGGAGAAGATAATTGCTTTAGAGTTAGTTTTAGTCACCCATACCATTCTCAGGATAGCCACTCTCCTCAAAGCAGCCTGAATCCCATGGAGCCCGTCTGTGCAGGTCTGAATCAATGTGCTTGGAAAGGTGGGGCAAGATCTCCCGAGAGGCACATTCACCAGCTGGATCTTTATCACTGTTACCTATGGGAAGAAAATATTAAAGGCTGGTTAATGCTGAGAGTACAACTGTGCAAATAAAGCAGAGGTGTAAAAGACATAATGAAAACAATCAGTAAACACAATTAGTGTCAGTTGCTAAGTAGTGAAATTCTTCTTTATTTTATTGTATGATGAGTTTAATTTACATTAGTTTAGCTGCTCAATAGTAGGAACTACTACGAGGTGATTTGTGTGCTAGTTGTGTTGAGCCGGTCTCTGCCTTATTACTTGGCTCTCGGACGGTGTTAGATGACTCCACTAACTGACTCCCCGTGTACTTCCTCGGAGTGAGCGGCAACGGGGCTTTCACCAAAGCACTCAGGCTTGTTCCCTTGCAAGGCACCTCCTGTAACCTGACCCAGTCCGCCTCCTCCCCCTCCCCCCATCGCCCCACATTCTCCAGCCAATAATAATGTAACACGTTCGGGAGCGCCAACCCTACTTCCTGCCTCTGCCGTTGCAACAAGGCCCTCCTCACCCGTGGCACCTTCCCTGCCCACAGAAATTCCGAGGATAGCCCATCAACCTTCCGATAAAAAGGCCTTGGGATAAAAATCAGGAGGGACTGAAACACAAACAAGAACCTTGGCAGCACATTCATCTTCACCACCTGCACCTTTCCCACCAATGTCAGGTGCAGCCTATCCCACCTTTTAAGGTCCCCGCTTGATCTCCTCCACCAACCCCATCAGGTTCCACCTATCACTGTGGCCCACTCATGCTTTACCTGGATCCTTTGGTACTGAAACCGCTCCTCTGCCACTTTAAATGGCAATGTCCCTGCCACACAGCATTCACCAGAAACACCTCACTATTACCTACATTCAATTTATTTATTTAATTAATTTATTGTTTGAATTTAGAGTACTCAATTCTTTATGTCTAGTTAAGGGCCAATTTAGTGTGGCAATTAACTGGATCTGCACATCTTTTTGGGTTATGGGGGTAAGACCCACGCAGACACGGGGAGAATGTGCAAACTCCACACGGGCAATGATCCGGGGCCAGAATCGAGCCCAGATCCTCAATACCGTGAGGCAGCTGTACTAAACACTGCACCACCGTGCCGCTCTTCCCTACATTCAATTTATAACCTGAAAAAGCCCCAAACCTCTCCAGTGAACCCATGATTCTTCCCTTGCTTTCCAATGGGTCCAACACGAACAACAACAGTTCTTCGGAGTACGACACCCGGTGCTCTCTGCCACCCCTCACAATCCCCGCCACTCATGGGAAGCACTAAGTGCAATCACCAAGTACTCAATCGGCAATGCAAACAACAGCGGCAACAGCGGGCACCCCTGCCACGTCCCCCTATACAATCCAAAATACCTTGAGCTCGTCTGATTCGTTCGCAAACTTGCCAGGGGGATGCATACAACAACTGAACACACGCCACAGATCTCAGCCCAAACCCAAACCTCCCCAGAATCTCAAACAGGTACCTCCACTCTGCCCAGCCAAAGGCCTTCTCCGTGTCCATGGACACCATCACCTCCTGCACTTGCATTCAGATTACATTCAGCAACCTCCTAATATTTCGACAGAGCTGCCTCCCCGTCACAAAATCGGTTCAGTCTTCCAAAACCACCTGTGGCGATGGACACCTTCTCATCTACACCTTGGACTTTCACATCTGTATTCAGCAGCAAGATGGGCCTATAGGATCTGCACTACAATGGATCCTTACCCTTTTTTGGGGATCAGAAAAATTGCCACCAGCGCCAACGTAGCCAGCAACGACTCCATTTCCATCGCTTCACTAAACATGCCCAATAGGTGGGGGCCTAACTCCGTCCTGAACAGCTTATAAGATTCCATTAGTTATACTGGAGGAGTTAACTCACAGAGTTGTTCTGCTTGATTTTTATTAAATCTCTGTGAGAAAGCAACTGAGGAGAGGTTTGGGTGAAGCCAGTCACATGCAATCTCTGTGCATTGTGGAAGCTCCTGGATAACCACACTTGCAGCAATTATCTTCCACTGCTTGGTTTTCCGAAGTTGAGGAAAAGCTGGTGGCACTCTGTTGCATACAGGAGGCTGAAGGATTGTTGTAATGCGCCTTGGAGGGACAGGCCGGAACGAGATGGCAGGAAGGGAATGAGACGAGTATCCATTTGGACAGGAAGAAACAGAGGCCATGTCAACATTGAAGGTTAGAAAGCTGGATGAAGGGAAGGGTGATTAAGGATATGGGATTCGGAATATTTGCATTCCTGGAAGGACATGTTGTCAAATGTTCCCATTTTGTAATTTCTATGAGGTCGCACAAAATCAAAAATAAAGAATTAAGGGAATCATAGAATTTACAGTGCAGGAGGCGGCCATTTGACCCATCGAGTCTGCACCGGCCCCTGGAAAGAGCACCTCACTTAAGCCCACACCTCCACCCTATCGCCGTAACCAAGTAATCTCATCTAACCATTTTGGACACTAAGGTCAATTTAGCATGGCCAATCCACCTAACCTGCACATCTTTGGACTGTGGTAGGAAACCGGGGCACCCGTAGGAAACAAACGCAGACACGGGGAGAACGTGCAGACTACACAGACAGTGACCCAGCAGGGAATCGAACCTGGACCCTGGAGCGGTGAAGCAACTGAGCTGACCACATGTGCTACCGCGCTGCCCTATTAGGATTAGGAGATTTTTTCTGTTTTCCACAAAGAAGGTTATCTACCAGAAACATGGGCACAGTGAATCTATAAAAAGAGCAACTATTTGAAAAATAACATTTCATGTATGTGCAGAGCAATAGGGACTCGCAGAATTAGCCAAGCGGTTTCCTCCCATACTGCAGAAATCTAACGTTACACCTAGAGAACATTTAACTTGACGAGCAGTGTTATTCAAAAAGGAATCGATTGCGTTTTGTGCATTTGAGATGTTTCAGCATCTCCAAAAAAATCCAACGCTTCCTCTATTTCATTAACATTAACTGAGGCGATGCAGCAATAAATTTATTCCTCGCCTCTTGCCTCAACAGTATGACTGCAACTTTTACTACCAAATAAAGGCATTGCTCTTACTGTCATATTCGTGCAAGAGCTCGACGGCCGTCAGCAGTCGGGATCTGTGCTGCGGCTCCAGAATGTTCAGTTCGTCCAAGTCCTCCTCTTGCAGCAGCTTGAACGTGTCCAGGTCCTCGTACCCATTCAATAGCAGAGTCGGCATGTGTTGCTGTAAACGTTAAAGACAAGAGTGATGGTGACTATTAAATGGGGGCAGTGAGGGAGGTCAGGGGAGATCAGAGAGCCTCCTGGGCAACATGGTGACACAGTGGTTAGCACTGCCACCTCACAGAGCCAGGGACCTGGGTTCAATTTTAATTGCGTGGCTGTGTGTGTGGAGTTTGCACGTTCTCCCCGTGTCCTCCCACAGTCCAAAGATGTGCAGGTTAGGTGGATTAGCCATGCTAAATCGCCCCTTAGTGTCAAAGGTTAGATGGGGTTACAGGGATGGGGCGAGGGAGTGGGCATAGATAGGGTGTTCTTTCAGAGGACTAGTGCAGACTCGATGGGCCGAATGGTCTCCTTCTGCACTGTAGAGATTCTATGACCTTCTCAATGGTGTGCTCCTGGGGCATAGTGGCCAGGTCAGATGGCCTACCATGCATCTCGCCCTGGGGCCTGACAGGAGAGTGGGAGGAATTTGTAGAATTATGGGTTGATAAAGGAAAGGCAGAATGGATTTGTTAAAACCAAATCATGTTACACTTTGATGAATTAACAGAGAGGATTGATGAGGGATGTGAAGTTGAAATTTTGGAACTAACCAGAATGGGGTTAAAGTGGCACATATTGGGCAAGGGACAGAAAATAAAGAGTACTGTAGTGGTGAACTTGTTGTCTTTTCAACTGCAGGAGATATGCAGTGGATGTTTCCCAGGATTGGTATTACCATCACTGCCCTTTTCTTACAGATATTAATGACCGATTTTTGGGCATACAGAGAATATGACAGATGGCACAGATCTCAAATGTACTAAACAGTGATGAGGATACTAATGGACATTAGGAAGGCACAGGCGGACCGGTGAAATGGGCTGACGCATGGCTGAAGAAATTTAATGCATGTTTGATGAAACTTAACGTAGGGAAGTGCTTCATTTTGGTAGGTAAAATAATGGCGTGCAGGAGCAAAGAAAATTTGGGGTGTAGTCTTGCAGGTGATAGAAAAATTTTAGAAAGCTGTTAAACTGCCATGTGGAATCTTTGGTTTTATAAATCGATTACAAAAGCAAGGAAGTTATGCTAAACATTGATAGGACATTGGTTAGGCCCCCAGCTGGAGTATTGTGGTGAATCCTGGGTACCACACTTCAGGAAGGATGGTTTGGCGAGGTCAGAGAAGTGATTTACTGGAACAGTACCTGGATTAAAGACTTCAGTAACTTGGAAGACTAGAAAAATTGGGGTTGTTTTCTTAAAGCAGAGAAGATGAACAGAGATTTGATAGAGGTGTTTGAAGTCAAGGATGGGGTAAATAAGGAGTAACGGTTTCCTAATGGTAGAAGGATCAGGAACCAAAACTTAATTGTCAAAAGAACAAGAGGTGACATGAAGACTTTTTTCTAAACCATGCGAGTTATGATGATCTGGAATAACTTGGATAAATAATTCCTTCACGGTCGCCAAGCCAAAATTCTTGAACTCCCTGACAGCACTCTGGTGTACCTACACGATATGGGCTGAAATCATAGAATCATAGAATTTACAGTGCAGAAGGAGGCCATTCAGCCCATCGAGTCTGCACCGACTCTTGGAAAGAGCACCCTACCCAAGGTCAACAACTCCACCCTATCCCCATAGCCCAGTAACCCCACCCTATCCCCATAACCCAGTAACCCCACCCTATCCCCATAACCCAGTAACCCCACCCAACACTAAGGGCAATTTTGGACACTAAGGGCAATTTATCATGGCCAATCCACCTAACCTGCACATCTTTGGACTGTGGGAGGAAACCGGAGCACCCGGAGGAAACCCATGCACACACGGGGAGGATGTGCAGACTCCGCACAGACAGTGACCCAAGCCAGAATCGAACCTGGGACCCTGGAGCTGTGAAGCGATTGTGCTATCCACAATGCTACCGTTGAAATGGTGCAAGGCAGCTCACCACCACCTTCCGATGCCTGCGTCCTTTGAATGAACAAAAATAAATTGAAGGGACTATGGGAAAGAGCAGGTACTGGATCTAATTGAGTGGCTTTTTCAAAGAGCTTCTATGAGCACAATGGGCGAATGCACTGTATATCATTTTATGATTCTAATTTCTATCATGTCTGTTCCTGGGCTTGCCATGCAAGTTGGAGGACCTTTTAATCAGCAGGCTCCTGGGACCTTGTGGGCAACTTTGACAACCCCCTCTAGATCAGCTACTGGGCAAGTTGTAGGACCTTCTCATAGACCTGCCCCTGGGGCCCAGTGGAAAGGCCTAAAGAGCCTTTCAGAACTTTGTTGTTGTTGAGATGGAAATAGCATGGAGTCCTAAATATGTCATTGGACCAGTATTTCAATACATTCAGACGGCTCTTGCCAGATTTTGGTGGGAGGCCAAGTCACCTTATCTTTTTTTTTAAATTCAGAGTAGCCAACTATATTTTTTTCCAATTAAGGGGCAATTTAGTGAGGCCAATCCACCTAACCTGCAGATCTTTGGGTTGTGGGGGTGAAACCCACACAGGCATGGGGAGAATGTGCAAACTCCACATGGACAGTGACCCAGGGCCGGGATTCAAACCCAGGTCCTCAGTGCTGCAGTCCCAGTGCTAACCACTGCGCCGCATGCCACCTTAACTTAAGGCCCTCTCCAAAATGTTACCGAGCTATTTCAATCCTTATCTCATTGTTCTGATACTGAGACATAAATAGAACATAGAAAGATTGAAAATAGGAGCTGGAGTTGCTATTCCCCCTCTTCGCGTCTGCCCTGCCATTCATTATGATCATGGCTGATCATCCAACTCAGTAATCTGTTCCTGCGTCCCACTTTATCCTTTGATCCCTTCAGCCCAAGAGCTAAATCTAACTCCTTCTTGAAAACATACAATGTTTTGGCCTCAACTACTTTCTGTGATAGCGAATACCACAGGTTCACCACTCTCTGGGCGAAGAAATTTCTTCTCATCTCAGCCCTAAATGGTTTACTCCGTATCCTTAGACCGTGACCCCTGGTTCTGGACTCCCCTCATCATCAGGAACATCTTTCCTGCATCTACTCTGTCTAGTCCTGTTAGAATTTTATAGGTTTCTAGGAAATTTCCCCTCACATTCTTCTAAACTCCAGCGAATATAATCTCAACTGACTTAATCTCTCCTCATGCATCAGTCTCACCATCACAGGAATCAGTCTGGTAACCCTTCGCTGCACTCCCTCTATAGCAGGAACATCCTTCCTCAGATAAGGAAACCAGAACTGCACACAGTATTCCACGTGTGGTCTCACCAAGGCCCTGCATAATGTAGAAAGACACTCCTGCTCTTGAACTCGAATCCTCTTGCTATGAAGGCCAACATACCATTTGCCTTCTTTACTGCCTGCTGCACCTGCATGCTTACTTTCAATGGCTGGTGTACAAAGACACCCAGGTCTTGTTGCACATTCCCCTCTCTCAATCTATATCCATTCAGAAAAAAATTAGTCCTCCTGTTTTTGCTATCAAAGTGGAGATAACCTCACATTTACCTACGTTATACCGCATGTGCTTTACATCTGTCTGCTCTCTCAACTTGTTCCTCACCATTCACCAGAAAATTACGTTTATGAAATTACCATCAAATTTAGGGTTCTGTTCTGTAAACTCAAAAACTTTCTTTCCCTGGGAGGATTGCACTATTGCGGCTTTGTCGAATAAGGGTGCAGTTAGAGTAAGTGAAGAAACTAACCTGTAGACCAATACGTTGGAGGAGCTCCTGAACAGTTTTGGGTTTTGGATGTTTGCCTCCCCGTCTCCTCCTCCTTGGTCTTTTAGGTTTCTCCACTTCCTCATTCACAATATCCATGTAGATGAATTTGAATGTTCCAACTTTATTGTTCAACAGGCCCATCCACGTCCCTCCTGGGGGTTTGCTGATTATATCTATAATATCTCCTTTCTGTAAAACAGGTTAACAGATCATCATTATTTTCTGTGAGACGTACCAAGAGAAAATGCGGAGATTGTACTAAAAAGCTTGTGTATTTACAGACTGCATTAATACAGAGACTTTCACAGCATCAGACATCGCAAAGGCCCTCACAATCAAGTATTGTTGCTGTTATACGGTAAGAAATCATAGACCCCTATAGTGCAGAAGGAGGCCCTTTGGCCCATTGAGACTGCACCGACCCTCTGAAAGAGCACCCCACCTAGGCCCCACTCCCCTGCCCTATCCCTGTAACCCCACCTAACCTGCACATTTTTGGACACTAAGGGGCAATTTTGCATAACCAATCCACCAGGAATGAGGGAATGTGGTTATATAGAGAGATTAACGAAGCTAGGATTGTTCTCCTCAAAGCAAAGAAGGTTAAGATAAAACCTAATGATAACATTAAAATAATGAGGGGTAAGGAGAAACTATCGTCTCTAGCAAGTGGGTTGGCAACCAGAGATAATGGGCGGAATTCTCCACAATGGCCGACGCCTTCGTGAAACCCAGAGTGTTTCACGACGGCATCGGAGGCCACTCCTCGCCCCCTATTCACCCCCCCCCCCCTTAGGGGCTGCTAGGAGCGGCGTTTCGTCAAACTCGGCCGCCGGGCGGTGCACCAAGAATGACGCGGCCGGCAGCGCCTAATGACGTCAGCCGCGCATGCGCAGGTTGGCCGGCTCCAACCCGCACATGAGCGGTTGCCGTCTTCCCCTCCACTGCCCCGCAAGACGAGGTGGCTTGATCTTGCGGGGGGGGGGTGGAGGGGAAAGAGTGCGTCTCTTGGAGACGCCGGCCCGACGATCGGTGGGCACCGATCGCGGGCCAGTCCCCTCCCGAACACAGCCGTGGTGCTCAATCCCCTCTCCGCCCCCCACAGGCCCCAAACTCACCTTTCGCACGCTGTTCACGCCGGCAGCGACCAGCTGTGGCTGCCGCCGGCGTGAACAGGTCGGGAACGGCAGGCCGCTCGGCCCATCCGGGCCGGAGAATCGCCGGTCGCCGTGAAAAACAGCGACCCGCGATTCTCCGAGCGGCATGTCGCAAAACGCGACACGGCATTTGGGGGGGGGGGGGGTGCAAGAGCGGCCCTCCCGCGATTCTCCCACCCGGCCTGGGGAGCGGAGAATCGCGCCCCATAGACTTCAAATAACAGGCAAAATAATAGGAGAAATGTTGTTAAAATCTGTAATGCACAAGATGACCAAGTGGTGGTGTTGGATTCCACAGAAACTAATGAAAGGCAATTGAACATATACTTGAAGAGGCCTAATTTGCAGGGTTGTAGGGAAAAAAAGCGACCACCCGTCCAAATCGGACAGCTCTTTCAAAGAGCCAGCACAGAAATGAGCCGGCCAAATGACTCCTGCCCACTGTGATTCTACAACTCAGCAAGGTTAATTTGACAGAACCTTCCAATTCTATTATCTCTTGTCACCAAGATGGACAACACAGTAATATCACAGGAGCAAGTACGTCACCATCTTTGGTTCGATTCCCGTCTTGGGTCACTGACTGTGCAGAGTCTGCACGTTCTCCCTGCATCTGCGTGGGTTTACTCTGGGTGCTCCGGTTTCCTCCCACAAGTCCCGAAAGACGTGATGTTAGGCGAATTGGATATTCTGAATTCTCCCTCAGTGTACCCGAACAGGCGCCGGAATGTGGCCTCTCGGGGATTTTTACAGTAACTTAATTGCAGTGTTAATGTACGTAAGCTTACTTGTGACAATAAAGATTAATATCTTTCGTTGTTGCTGGTCAGAATCCTTAAATTGCCCACCTAATGCCATTGCAGGAGAATGTGGTTTAAGAAGCAAAAGAATAAAAATAGAAAGAATGGCTTAGAACCTTGTTAGGACACTGGTTAGACCCCAACTGGAGTATTGTGGTGAATCCTGGGTACCACACTTCAGGAAGGATGGCTTGGCGAGGTGGGAGAAGCGATTTCCTGGAACGATACCTGGATTAAGGACTTCAGTTACTTGGAAGACTAGAAAGCTCGGCCCATCAAGTCTGCACCAGCCCTCTGAAAGAGCAGCTGGCCTAGGTCCACTGCTCCACCCTATCCCTCTAACCCCATATCCACACCGAACTTTTGGGCAATTTAGTCAACCATTGACACTAAGGGGCAATTTAGCATAGCCAATGCACCTAACCTGCCCATCTTTCGACTGTGGGAGGAAACCAGGAATAGTAAGGCGAAAAAGTCACTGATAGGAGTAGTCTATAGGCTACCAAATAGTAATGTTATGGTGGGGCAGGCAATAAACAAAGAAATAACTGATGCATGTAGAAATGGTACAGCAGTTATCATGGGGGATTTTAATCTACATGTCGATTGGTTTAACCAGGTCGGTCAAGGCAACCTTGAGGAGGAGTTTATAGAATGTATCCGCGATAGTTTCCTAGAACAGTATGTAATGGAACCTACGAGGGAACAAGCGGTCCTAGATCTTGTCCTGTGAAATGAGACAGGATTGATTCATGATCTCATAGTTAGGGATCGTCTCGGAAGGAGCGATCACAATATGGTGGAATTTAAAATACAGATGGAGGGAGAGTGAGAAAGTAAAATCAAATACTAGTGTTTTGTGTTTAAACAAAGGAGATTACAAGGGGATGAGAGAAGAACTAGCTAAGGTAAACTGGGAGCTAAGACTTTATGGTGGAACAGTTGAGGAACAGTGGAGAACCTTCCAAGCGATTTTTCACAGTGCTCAGCAAAGGTTTATACCAACAAAAAGGAAGGACGGAATAAAGAGGGAAAATCGACCGTGGATATCTAAGGAAATAAGGGAGAGTATGAAATTGAAGGAAAAAGCATATAAAGTGGCAAAGATTGCTGGGAGATTAGAGGACTGGGAAATCTTTAGGGAGCAACAGAAAGCTACTAAAAAAGCTATAAAGAAGAGTAAGATAGAGTATGAGAGTAAACTTGCTCAGAATATAAAAAGAGACAGTAAAAGTTTTTACAAATATATAAGACAAAAAAGAGTGGCTAAGGTAAATATTGGTCCTTTAGAGGATGAGAAGGGAGTTTTAATAATGGGAGATGAGGAAATGGCTGAGGAACTGAACAGGTTTTTTGTGTCGGTCTTCACAGTGGAAGACACAAATAACATGCCAGCGACTGATAGAAATGAGGCTATGACAGGTGAGGACCTTGAGAGGATTGTTATCACTAAGGAGGGAGTGATGGGCAAGCTAATGGGGCTAAAGGTAGACAAGTCTCCTGGCCCTGATGGAATGCATCCCAGAGTGCTAAAAGAGATGGCTAGGGAAATTGCAGATGCACTAGTGATAATTTACCGAAATTCACTAGACTCTGGGGTGGTCCCGGTGGATTGGAAATTAGCAAACGTGACGCCACTGTTTAAAAAAGGAGGTAGGCAGGAAATTATAGGCCAGTGAGCTTAACTTCGGTAGTAGGGAAGATGCTGGAATCTATCATCAAGGAAGAAATTGCGAGGCATCTGGATAGAAATTGTCCCATTGGGCAGACGCAGCATGGGTTTGTAAAAGGCAGGTCATGCCTAACTAATTTAGTGGAATTTTTTGAGGACATTACCAGTGCAGTAGATAACGGGGAGCCGATGGATGTGGTATATCTGGATTTCCAGAAAGCCTTTGACAAGGTGTCACACAAAAGGTTGCTGCATAAGATAAAGATGCATGGCATTAAGGGTAAAGTAGTAGCATGGATAGAGGATTGGTTAATTAATAGAAAGCAAAGAGTTGGGATAAATGGGTGTTTCTCTGGTTGGCAATCAGTAGCTAGTGGTGTCCCTCAGGGATCCGTGTTGGGCCCACAATTGTTCACAATCTACATAGATGATTTGGAGTTGGGGACCAAGGGCAATGTGTCCAAGTTTGCAGATGACACTAAGATGAGTGGTAAAGCAAAAAGTGCAGCGGATATTGGAAGTCTGCAGAGGGATTTGGATAGGTTAAGTGAATGGGCTCGGGTCTGGCAGATGGAATACAATGTTGACAAATGTGAGGTTATCCATTTTGGTAGGAATAACAGCAAACGGGATTATTATTTAAACGATAAAATATTAAAGCATGCCGCTGTTCAGAGAGACTTGGGTGTGCTAGTGCATGAGTCACAGAAGGTTGGTTTACAAGTGCAACAGGTGATTAAGAAGGCAAATGGAATTTTGTCCTTCATTGCTAGAAGGATGGAGTTTAAGACTAGGGAGGTTATGTTGCAATTGTATAAGGTGTTAGTGCGGCCACACCTGGAGTATTGTGTTCAGTTTTGGTCTCCTTACTTGAGAAAGGACGTACTGGCGCTGGAGGGTGTGCAGAGGAGATTCACTAGGTTAATCCCAGAGCTGAAGGGGTTGGATTATGAGGAGAGGTTGAGTAGACTGGGACTGTACTCGTTGGAATTTAGAAGGATGAGGGGGGATCTTATAGAAACATTTAAAATTATGAAGGGAAGAGATAGGATAGATGCGGGCAGGTTGTTTCCACTGGCGGGTGACAGCAGAACTAGGGGACATAGCCTCAAAATAAGGGGAAGTAGATTTAGGACTGAGTTTAGGAGGAACTTCTTCACCCAAAGGGTTGTGAATCTATGGAATTCCTTGCCCAGTGAAGCAGTTGAGGCTCCTTCATTACATGTTTTTAAGGTAAAGATAGATAGTTTTTTGAAGAATAAAGGGATTAAGGGTTATGGTGTTCGGGCCGGAAAATGGAGCTGAGTCCACAAAAGATCAGCCATGATCTAATTGAATGGCGGAGCAGGCTCGAGGGGCCAGATGGCCTACTCCTGCTCCTAGTTCTTATGTTCTTATGAAACCAGAGCACCCGGAGGAAACCCACGCAGACACGGGGAGAACATGCAAACTCGTTAGTCACCCAAAGTTAGTATTGAACCTGGGTCCCTGGCGTTGTGAGGCAGCAATGCTAACCACTGTGCCACCACGGTGCCCCCCCCCCCCCTTTATACTTACATATCACCTTTCAGAACATCAGCAGGTCATAAGAGTGCTTTACAGCTGATTAAATGCCATTTGAGGTGTAGTCATTGTTGCAATGGAAACACGGTCGTCAGTTTGCACACGGAAAGGTCCCTCAAGGAGGAAGGTAATAATGGCCAAGTACTCTGTTTCAGGAGTGCAAAATATTACCCAGGACAGAAAGGAAAGCTTTCCTACTCTTCTTCAAATTAGCGTCTTGGGATTGTTTCCATCCATGTGAGGGTACAGTCCGGGTCTTTGTTTAATGCCTCATCTGAAAGACGGCATTATTGACAGTGAAGCACTCCCTCATTGTTGCAATGGGAGTGCTAGCCTAGATTTTGTGCTCAAGTCTCTGGAAAGACTTGAATTTGCAATGTCCTGACACAAAGGCAAGCTGGCATCAAAGACCCACCACAAGCTTCGGACAAGGGATAGTCTATCAATGTAGCATTTTTCTGACCTCCTAAACCAATAATACTCAACAGTTTACTTTAGAAAAAATAATTTGCCTCAGGTAATAGTTCCAAAATTCACCCTTTGAACATTTTACTACCTGGAAACATTAAAGTTAGTTACATCATTTTCCAATGACACACTACAAATTGATATTATGCAAGTAGTGTGACAAACACTGTGAGCCATCCCTGTAAATCTGAAGTGAAATCAGAGTGAATTATGGAAAAAGATGCAATTGGAATTCCTGGCTATGAGGCCATTCTATTTCTGTGAAACTAGCGTGACTTGAGGTTGCAAACGAGACAAAGGCAAAGCCATGAACTGGGCTCTGTCTTCTCTGTTACTGTTAAGATGGGAGCTTGCTAACCAGAAAGCAACAATAGCAATTAATTGGGGTATCACCTTACAGCTTGTGGCGTCTCTCGCTCTCATATACACACACACACACAACCTTTGATGTGGGTTCAGTTCTGCAGCAGAGGCGTGACCAGGGAAAGCACATTTGCAAGGAACAGTGTGCACAATACAGTTAAAAAAGGACAGAAAGCTGGAGTCAGAGTTAGAGCAGAGATTATGAATTGGACCATTTTGCTGTGACTGCTTCAGTTTTGCCAGAATCAACCAGACCATTTAACTCTCTGGTTAAAGGGATCGAATCAATGACTCACTGGAGAATTTGTGTCATCAAGATTGCTGTGAGCCTCACCAAGGAGGTTCTGCAAGACTGTGTTGTTCGGTTGATAAACATATCCAGGGACTTGAGCTAGAATAAGGCTAAATCCATTGAGTGAGAAAAGTGAGATCCTAAAATGAGAGGCCTTAAGAATCATAAGCACAGAGAAGGCCCTTTGGCCCATCGCTTCTGCGCCAGTCATAAACAACCACCGAACTAATATTTCCTCCCACAAGTCCCGAAAGAACAAAGTATAAAGAAAAGAACAGCACAGGAACACGCCCTTCGGTCCTCCAAGTCTGCGCTGACCATGCTGCCCGTCTAAACTAAACTCTTCCACACTTCCGGGGTCCTTATCCCTCTATTCATGTATTTGTCAAGCGTGTCGCGTCTTTTCGTCCGACGTCACTTCGTCCAACGACACTTCGTCCACGTCTTTTGGTCCAACGTCTTTTTGTCCGCCCGTCTTTTGGTCCAACGTCACTTCGTCCAATTATCCAATTACAAATTAACTCCGTATAAAACCATTTAATTGATAAAATGCAAGTACAATACAGCAAGTGAATTTAATTGCTAAAATGCAAGTAATTGATAAAATGCAAGTAAAATGCAAGTTGAAAAATGCAGTTAAAAAGTTAAAAAATCTAAAAATGCAGTAATAAAATCTAAAAGTTTACTAATTACTTAAAATTCCCGAAATTACTTAAAATTGATGTAAATTGTAAATTCCCAAAATTCCCTAAAAGTTAGATTTCCAGAACTGTACCCGAGAGAGAATAATGGGGAGAGGACAAGATGATTTGATATTCTACAATTCCGACAGACACAGATATAAGTGGGAGTCTAATTGGATTTAGACAATGAGTGCAGTTCTGAAAGAAGCAGGTTTAAACTCGATTTTCGTCGAGTGATTAAAACCTCTGGTTGACAGTGGGTTCTGACATTACAGGTCTGAAATGATCAAATATTCCATCAGATACAATGGCTCTCATCACGCTGGAGCATACATGGGTGAATATCCTGCAGCTTATCTTAATAATGTCTGGAGATCAAGCAGCACAAATGCAGAACTCAACTTCAAGAGGCGAAATAGGTGGAGAGGATCCTTGAGCAGTTACATTGAAAAACTAAATTAAACTATTTGTAATTGGATAATTGGACGAAGTGACGTTGGACCAAAAGACGGGCGGACAAAAAGACGTTGGACCAAAAGACGTGGACGAAGTGTCGTTGGACGAAATGACGTTGGACGAAAAGACATAGCACCTTTGTCAAGATGCCCCTTAAATGTCACTATCGTCCCTGCTTCCACCATGTCCTCTGGCAGCGGGTTCCAGGCACCCACTACCCTCTGTGTAAAAAAAAAACTTACCTCGTACATCTCCTCTAAACCTTGCCCCTCGCCCTTAAACCTATGCCCACTAGTAATTGACCCATCTACTCTGGGAAAAAGTCTCCGACAATCCACTCTGTCTCTGCCCCTCATAATTTTGTAGACCTCTATCAGGTCGCCCCTCAACCTCCTTCGTACCAGTGAGAACAAACCAAGTTTATTCAACCTCTCCTCATAGCTAATGCCCTCCATACCAGGCAACATCCTGGTAAATCCCTTCTGCACCCTCTCTAAAACCTCCACATCCTTCTGGTACTGTGGTGACCAGAATTGAACACAATACTCCAAGTGTGGCCTAAGGTTCTATACAGCTGCAACATGACTTGGCAATTTTTATACTCAATGCCCCGACCAATGAAGGCAAGCATGCCGTATGCCTTCTTGACTACCTTCTCCACCTGTGTTCCCCTTTCAGTGACTTGTGGACCTATACACCAAGATCTCTCTGACTGTCAATACTTTTGAGGGTTCTACCATTCACTGTATATTCCCTACTTGTATTAGACCTTCCAAAATGCATTACCTCACATTTGTGCGGTTAGGTGAATTGGACATTCTGAATTCTCCCTCAGTGTACCCGAACAGGCTCCGCAGTGTGGCGACTGGGGGGGTTTTCACAGTAACTTCATTGCAGTGTTAATGTAAGCCTACCTGACATTAATAAAGATTATTAACATCCTGGTAAATCTCCTCTGCATCCTTTCCAGTGCTATCACATCCCTCCTATTATGTGGATTCCAGAACTGCACACAATACTCTAGCTGTGCCCAACCAATGTTTTACACAGTTCCAGCATAACTTCCCTGCTCTTAAACTCCATGCCTCGACTAATAAAGACAAGCAGACCATATGCCTTCTTAACCACTGTAAGGTAAGGTAAAGTCGCCATAGTCCTAGAAGACTACAGGCTGCTTTCCCCATTGAGCGCTGATTTAACCGGAGGATCACCACACCTCAGGCGAGGGGCAAGGTTGAGAAAAAGGGGCCTTCAACGAATAACCTCAGCCGCTACAGGAATTGAACCCGTGCTGCTGGCCTCGCTCTGCACCATCAATCAGCTGTCTAGTGAACTGAGCTAAACCGGCTCCTGCTGTATCCACCTGCTCTGCTACACTTTTAAAGTTTTACACTTTTACACTTCTGCAAATGGGGATTTTCACAGTAACTTCATTGCAGTGTTATTGTAAGCCCACTTGTGACACTAATAAAAATTATGACCTTAAAGGCCTTGTTGGCAAGACTGAGAGATTGTATGTGATGCCACGTTTGTGCAGGGAGCGATGCGAGCGAATCTTGGTGGTGTCAACTATTTAAAGTGAAATTCATCTTTTCAAAATACCATTCGTCTTTTAATGCATACTTATTCTTTGGAACTCACTTTCTGAGAAGGTGGTGGAAGAAGAGTCTTTGAATATTTGTAAAGCAAAAGTGGGTAGATTCTTGATAAGCAATAGGGTGAAAGATTATCGGGGGTAGGCGGGATGCAGACTTGAGATTATGATCAAATCAGCTGTGATCTAATTGAATGGCAGGTTTAAGGAGCTGAACGGACTACTCCGGCTCCTGGTTCGTATTTGCACACATAAGTTTATTCTCAATCTTGCCCCTCGCCTGAGGTGTGGGATCCTCAGGTTAAATCACCACCAGTCAGCTCTCCCCTTCAAAAGGGGAAAGCAGGCAATAGTCATCTGGGACTATAGTGACTTCATCTTACCTTACTTAATTTTATAGTCACTTGATAATACAGAACTTGAGTACTGAGAATTAACTGAAACAGATGCATGATATGGGGATTGACATATTCCTTACTGCTTATTGTTTTTTGTTGGTGGGTGCAAATTTGGGAGAAAATGTGAAAGAGGAGAATAAAAATATTTTTTTTAAAAACTGAAACGGATACATTACCTGGGCATGTTCTTTTTGTCTTCAGAGGATAAAGCCCTGCGTACGAATGTATATGCAGCTTCCAGCAGGTGAACCACATTGTGAACATGATGATAATCTTAAATTGGTTGTTATCTGATCAAACTTGGGAATGTTCAGTAGGTGCTGCCAAATCATGGAATCACATTGAATGTTGGACACTATAGCTCGGATTTTCTGGATTGAATGTTGGACACTATAACTCGGATTTTTTGGTCTTGTGGTGGAAGTGGCGAGCCAGCCAAACACCCACTGGCTTTGATTGCACTGTTAAATCCTGCCAGACGGCAGGATGGAAAAATTGCATTGCATATTCTGAGTTTTGCAACCTTTGGGCAGCACAAGTGGCTAGCACTGCGGCTTCACAGCGCCAGGGTCCCAGGTTCGCTTCCCCGCTAGGTCACTGTCTGTGCGGTGTCTGCACGTTCTCCCAGTGTCTGCGTGGGTTTCCTCCAGGTGCTCCGGTTTCCTCCCACAGTCCAAAGAGGTGCCGGTTAGGTGGATTGGCCATGCTAAATTGCCCTTAGTGTCCCAAAGAAGGTTAGCACAATAAGTTGTCTTACAACACCAGGTTAAAGTCCAACAGGTTTGTTTCAAACACTAGCTTTCGGAGCACTGCTCCTTCCTCAGGTGAATGAAGAGGTATGTTCCAGAAACATATATATAGACAAATTCAAAGATGCCAGACAATGCTTAGAATGCGAGCATTTGCAGGTAATCAAGTCTTTACAGATCCAGAGATAGGGGTAACCCCAGGTTAAAGAGGTGTGAATTGTCTCAAGCCAGGACAGTTGGTAGGATTTCGCAAGCGCAGGCCAGATGGTGGGGGTTGAATGTAATGCGACAGGAATCCCAGGTCCCGGTTGAGGCCACACTCATGTGTGCGAAACTTGGCTATAAGTTTCTGCTTGCCGATTCTGCGTTGTCGCACGTCCTGAAGGCCACCTTGGAGAACGCTTACCCGAAGATCAGAGGCTGAATGCCCTCGACTGCTGAAGTGTTCCCCGACTGGAAGGGAACATTCCTGCCTGGTGATTGTTGCGTGATGTCCGTTCATTCGTTGTCGCAGCGACTGCATGGTCTCGCCAATGTACCGAAACAAACCTGCTGGACTTTAACCTGGTGTTGTAAGACTTCTTACTGTGCTCACCCCAGTCCAACGCCGGCATCTCCACATCAAAAAAGGTTAGGAGGCATTATTGGGTTAAGAGATAGGGTGGAAGTGAGGGCTTAAGTGGGTCGGTGCAGACTCAATGGGCCAAATAGCCTTCTTCTGTACTGTATATTCTATGTTCTAAACAAGAACACATCATTGCAACTTTTTAAATTAAACAAAAGCTTGGGGGATAATTCTTCCCTGGTGCACTCCCATGGCAATGCCTCAACAACAGTCCACTTGCCAACCAATGAGCATCCTCTTTCTCATGCAGTATAGATTGTTGACCTCTTTGAAATTTGATATTCTTGCACCTGTGCTGATGAGTGCAAGAAGGAAAACTCATATCTCTTTTTCCAGCTTGTGATGATTTAGGGTTTAATTGTTACAATAAAAACTTTAAAAGTAAAATTGTGTCCCTTGATTCCTTTGTGAGAGTTGATTCGGATTCTTTTCAGGTTATTGGTCTTAAAGAGAATTATAACAGCTCTGACTTGTTTTGCACCTTTAAACGTGAACAGTAGAACTGATGTTCAAATAAGTGTCTCAATTTTTTTCAACCAATTCACTTTCTAAAGTTAAAATAAAAGTTCATGAGTTGACTTTCAGAAAATTTATACCCAACGTGTATTAAGGTCATGATATGGGTCTCTGTCCTTTTGATGTCTTGGGAGTTCGGCATTCTCCTCAAGAGAGTTTCCGTACCCACGCTAAGTGGTGGCCAAGGGCTGCCATGTAAATGAAGCTTTCCAACATATCCTGCCTCACTTTCTTTTTTTAGCACTAGCACAGTCCATCTTCAAAGGTATCCAAAAACATGGGGCATATGGTCTGTGCTGAGCCCAGTATCCATCCAGTAGGAGAATGAGAGTGAGATTACTGCAAACTTGAAGGCCACAAAAGTAGACCGGCCCTTTTTTTTGCTTTGAGGCCACTGGGTCTGGAGTGACCAGATGCAGTTCTGTTAACTGATCTCCAGTTACTTTTCATTGCTTCACCTCCAGGGGCTGCTGCTGGGACCGCTGATCATCTCTATAAGTCTCCATAATCTCCGATGACCATAGACTACTTTCCTCTTTGAGGGGGAGAACTGACAATTTAACCTGAGGATCACCACACCTCAGGCGAGGGGCAGGGTTGAGAAGGTGGTGCCTTCATGAATTATCTAGAATAGAGGCGACAATGGACTTGAGCACCGGAGGGAATTTTGCAACATTCTGTACATAACAGGAAACATGGTTTAAAGGGATGATGATTGCAACTGACTTCAGGAGATCACAAGTTCGTAGATGGGCCAGAATGGTGTCAGGTGAAATTTAATGCAAAATGAGGTGAAGAATGGGAGAGGATGCAGATGGTAAAACTTTGAAAGGACTGCAGATAGGCTTTGGGGTTCATAGACACAAATGTTTCAAGTGGAAGGACTTTGATCGGTAAGAATTTTTTTTTAAGCCATCTTGGATTTCATTAATAGGGGTATAGAGTAAAAGATAAAGAGCTCATGGAAGATTTGCAGAAATCTTGGTTAGGCTGACGGTGCAATACTGTATACAGTCTGGACGCCATGAAGTATGTCAAGGCCAAAGGGAAGCTACAGAACAGATACATTAAGGTGGTGCCAGGTACGAGAGGTTCTAATTATGAGGGGAAACCAGGGAAATTGTTCTTTTTTTCATTAGAACACAAAAGATCAGATAGATTTCAAATTCATGAAGCAGTTTTGATGATGTAAATAGAGAAATTATTTCCCAAAAGAGTGAGTTAGGAATCTACTACAAAGAAACAGAATCCATAACGGCTTTAAAAAAAGTCTTTGGGAAAGAAAAACGTACAAGGAAAAGGGGAAAATAATGGAGTTAATTTGGATTGCTTTTTTCAGGGGGCTAGCACAGGGGTGATTGGCATCCTTCTGTACTGAAGAGTTCCACGATTCAGTGCCCCCCCCCCCCCCCCCCCCCCCCCCCCAACCAGGTTCTCACTCTCCTCTGGTAAAGATGACCAGGTTTGGCAGAGGGAATCAGTTAGTGCTTGTTTGGATGGTATTGAGCACATGGATTGTATTTTCTCTACCCTTTTTATCACTAGCTAACATGTTCTCACTAGTGCCAGTTTCTGGTATGTACATAGAATTTACAGCAGAGAAACAGGCCACTCAGCCCAACTGGTCAGTGCTGGTGTTTATGTTCCACATGAACCTCCTCCCATCCGTCTTCATCTGATCCTAAATGATTACCTTGTATTCCTTGTATACTTATCTAGCATCTATACTATCACCTCAACTGCTTCATACGGTCGCAAGTTCCACATTCGAACCACTCCCTGGATAAAGGCGTTTCTTCTGACTGCCCTTGAAAGCAATGGTTCACTTGGTTTAAATTCACCAAACCATTGTTGAGGTCAGTGAGAATGGACTACATTACAAGTTAGTCTGAAGTAAGCTGCCTACAGAGCAATATTATCATGTTATGGTGGGTAGGGTAGGATACAACCTAAAGGGGAGTAGCAATAAGCAAGGAGCAGAGACAGCAGTGATGGCAGCAGCTCTGAAAAGGAGATGGCAATACTTGCGACGAGAGAACCATTTACAGAGGAATCAAGCATTGGTGGTCAGGAGGGGAAAGTGGTCGACCGGCTGTTCAGTGGGAACTGGTGATGGGCCTGATGGACAAGGTGAGCTTCCCCAGGGTGAACCTGGAGCAGTTAATGGTTTAGGGAAGAGGACAAAGAAGCCCGATGGAACTCAGTGTGCTTTTGAGACGAATGGCCCAAATCTGGTGATGGGGACACCAGTGTGGTGACTAGCGGGGAGGCGACACCTAAATTGGTGACATTAAAACAGAAAATGCTGGATAAACTCAGCAGGTCTGGTTGGAGCCAAGGAGAAAGAAACAATTAATGTTTTAAGTCCGTGTGACTTAAATGTTATCTGTTTTGCTCTCCACAGATGCTGCCAGACCTGCTGAGTTTATCCAGCATTTTTGGTTTTTAATACAGATTTCCAGAATCCACTGTATTTTTTTCTTATTTTAGTGCTAATCCGTTGAGTTTGGTCAGCGAGCTGGGCACCAGATCCATTTGACTAAAGGTTGTAAATTCTAAATTGTGTTTTTTCTGTGGGGGGAACAAAGGAAAAAGTGAAAATAATTCAGTAGTACCTTAAGTTTTAGTGAATCTGTATCGTATGGACTTGGAATAAAGTCAGTGTGGACTCGAGCTCGGCCACAAAAAGGCCCCTGGTAGGCAGATTCCTCTTCTTCACCATCTTCCGATTTAACACTTTCTCTGTTACTTGCTGATGAATCTGTGGTACTCACTGTCTGACCGCCTGAAATAGGGAGAGGTAAAGAAGATACTCTTAGCCATTATATTCCACATCCTCCAAAGTGAGGCCTGATTCTTCCACTGCCCTGTGATTTGTAATTTCCCTCCGGGTTAGTTCATTGCAAAGGTTATTGGAAAATGTAACCTCTGGCTCAGGTTTGTGGGACGTGGCTTTCAAGTCACAAGGGTAACCGCCAATTCAGCCTACTGAGCTTTGGCTAGTGACATGACTGGTTATGGAGAGAAAAAACTTTTAAGGGTAGGTATTTCTTCTTGGCGAATCACCATTAACCAGGTGATGTTAAGAAGAAAAAGGGGCAGATTTCTGTAATATGGTTCCCTGGGGGCCTCCAGTGGCTTGCCAACAGACCTGCAGTAACAATAGTGGGTGTGGACCCAGTGTAACAGTGTGAAGAGGGGACATTTTGGCTTTCTGCCTCCTTTTCTCAGAGGTGAAGAATTAATTCTGGTAAAAGGGTCTGCACTAGGTTGGTGAGTCTGTGGGGCGAGTTCTGAAGTCCAAAGTGGAGATACAGTTCACTCCCAAGGAGAATACCTCTGTGGTAAGGGCCACAATTTCAGGCTTTTGAGGACTACTGTACTCCTGTTTCTTGTCTCAACCTTCAGGCACAGGCCTCAAGTCAGTGGGAGCAGACAATGCAAATAATAAAAATAATAATAATAATAATCACGTATTGTCACAAGTAGGCTTCAATGAAGTTACTGTGAAAAGCCCCTAGTCGCCACATTACGGCGCCTGTCCGGGGAGGCTGGTACAGGAATCGAACCGTGCTGCTGGCCTGCTTTAAAAGCCAGCGATTTAGCCTAGTGAGCTAAACCAGCGGTACAGTGGTGCAGTGGCTAGCACTGCTGCCTCACGGCACCGAGGTCCCGCGTCCGATCCCGGGTCACTGTCCATGTGGAGTTTCCACATTCTCCCCCTGTCTGCGTGGGTCTCATCCCCACAACCCAATGTGCAGGGTAGGCGGATTTGCCACGCTAAATTGCCCCTTAATTAGAAAAAGAATTAATGGGTGCTCTAAATTTATTTTTTTTAAATCAAATATGTCAGCAGTAGGATAGCCAGAACTTGTTAGGATCGACTTAGGCAGCAAAACTAGCCGTCTGTATTTATATTTTAATTGTTCAGATTTTCATGGGTCAGAATAGCTAAGTTTGCTCCTCTTTCTGTTTACGCGCAACAGGTCTTCTTCTTCATTTCGACAAATGCTGAAAGTAGGGTTGTCAACTTCGGTTGGGTTTTCTGGAGATTTCCTCACCTTACCTCCCACCTTGAACCATCCTACCACCACACTCCCACCAATGATCCAACTTCATAACATTGTGACTTTCCACAATGCCGACTGAAAAGCAAACCGACTCTTTCTTAGCCAACTGGATTAATATTGGGCACTGGTCAAACAGCTTTTCTATCCCCATCTACAAAGCAAATTAACAAAAAGTGTTTAATGCCCCTTTGAACTTTCTCCCTGGTTGCTTGCAGCAGCATCGTGGAGCTTAATCGTCAAATTCTGGATGCTCCAGGACAATCCTGGAGGTTTGGCCACCCAAGCTGAGCAACGAAAGGACTCTTACTCATTGAGCTCTGCCCACTCAAGGAGCTTCGTAGACTCTCCACTGAACCACCGCCAGTTAGCTTGGGCCTGTCCTGTTGGATGGATTTATCAGCTGGATCTGGAATCTGAGCAGTGGACATCACTCCATTCGATGGCGACTGGGGAGAAAGGGAACAAATCAATTTAGTAGATGGAGTCTGTTCAATTTTTGATTTTCCTCTGCCCATTCTAACCCTAGAGAAGTTTTGTATTCAGATTACTATCGCTAATTATGTTGTGATCCTCAGTAGCCAGGACATCTAGGTAACAAACAGAAAATGATGTCATTTATCACAAGCAATAAAACACAGCTTCCACCAAATGTGTGGGAGTAGGAAATGAGAGGTCCAATGAGGGACAGATTGCAGGCCAATCAATTTAATTATTATTCCACCTGTGTGAAAGGTCAAGGTTCCTCTATTCCCTCGATTTATCCAACCCACAAACTGTGCAAGAATGCCAATTCAGAGCAAGTACACATTTTCTACTGATGCTATTCCTGGATGAGCGTAATTGGACAGTACTAAACGTTTCTTGGCCCTGTACAGGTGCAAGAATGAACCAAGTGAGAATCAACAGATGGAAATAGATAAATTTACATAATGCCTTTACAGGGAAAATTATTGACGTGGTTAGGAAATTGGCTCGTGGCTGGAGATAACGGGCAGAATACGAGTCATGCCCCCTACAAGGAATATGTATTATGAACTCAACTATTCACCATATTAACCAACTACTTGGATGGCAGGCCAGAGAACCATGATCTAAGTTTGCTGATGACACAAAGAAATGGGCCATTTTAAGCAGTGTAAATTCTTCGTAATAAAATTACGAAGAAATATTAATAAATAAAACGAATGGATAAACACGTGGCAAATGGACTTCAATGTGAAATCATCCATTTGGGACCAAAAAAAAATAAATTAGATTAGATAAAAAAGATTAAATGCTGAAAAGTTAAAAACTGTGGAGGTTCAAAGAAACTTAAAGGTACATGGAAATAGATAATTTAAAAAACCATGGATAGTACAGCAAATAAAAAAGCTAATGGGATATTCACCTTTATGTCAAAGGGGATAGAAGAGAGAGAAAGACTTGATTAGACTTTGGGTCCTGTGCTTAATTCTGTAAAAGGATGTATTGGCTTTGGAAGGAATGCAGTGTATGAAAAGCAATTATACAAACTAAGGTGGTGTTCTCTGGGTATTTAGAAGATCTAGTGGTGAATTAATCAAGGTTTTCATGATACTAAGGGGAACTGATAAGATAGACAGATAGAGAGAGAAAATATTTCCACTTGTTGGGCCTAAAAAATAGAGCTAGATCTTTAGAGAGAGAAATTATGAAACAATTCAACACAAAAAGGGTGAGAGAAATCTGGAAGAGGGTCCCACAAGGGACAGATAATGTTAAATTCATTCTTAACTTTAAATCTGAGACCCCTAGACTTTTACGAACCTAAGATATTAAGGGATACAAGGCAAAGACAACTATATGGAGTTAGGTCACTTATCAGCCATTAGATGGCAGACCAGGCTGAAGGGACTGAACAGGACACTCCGTTTCTGTGTTCCCACAACATGGAAAATATGTCCGCAGACACTTCACGTCGAGATACGAGGAAATGCAGTTGCTGAGACAAGTTAGGAGAGATGATTAGGTGGGGTAACCAAAAGGTTGGGTTTAAAGAAGGTCTTAAAAGGGCGGTGGAGAGGGTTTACTTACCTGGGGGGGAGCAGTACCACTGTACGTCTTTGTAATCTTCCTCCTCACCGTCTCTTTCACTGACTTGACCTTCCTGCTCAGCGATTTCCGTGAATTTGTGGGGGATTTCACTGTGCCCACTTTCTCACTGCTGACCCCTTCTTTACCAATGCACTGATGGGATAGAATAAAAGACCGTCATTTTATTTATGCAACTCAGTGGACATCTTGTGCCTCTCCCAAAAATCGAGGTAATCTGTTCAGATTAGAATACACATTTCCAGAGAAATGGGTGGAACAGTGGGTTGGGGCCAAATTTCTATTGCCATCCTACAGCCAACAATTTATACAGTCAGTCTGACAATTTTATTTTATAATTATTAATCTTAATTATATTGGGAGTACTGGAATATAGTAATATTGCTGGACCAGTAATCCAGAATAAACCAGGATTAATAATCCAGATAATGTGAGTTCAAATCCCACCAAGACAGTTTTGAAATTTAAATTCAGTTTAAAAAGTCTGAAAATTAAGAGCTGGAACCAGTAAAAAAGTGAATAGAAGCTGTCGAATTGTCATGAAAATCCAACTTGTTTCGGGTGAGGGGTGGGGGTGGTGAAGTGTTGTCAGTGGTCAAATCCAGAGAAATAAAGTGTTCAGGCACAGCAAGGCCTGCAAATAGCAGTATAGAACAAACTGGTATTGACAGAAATCTTTGGATCCTCACTGTCTTCAGGTGATGTCCCGGAGGACTGGAAAATAGCCAATGTTGTTCCTTTGTTTAAGAAGGGTAGCAAGGATAATCCAAGGTACTACAGGCCGATGAGCCTTACGTCAGTGGTAGGGAAATCACTGGAGAGAATTCTTCGAGACAGGATCTACTCCTGTTTGGAAGCAAGTGGTAGTATTAGCGAGAGGCAGCATGGTTTTGTGAAGGGGAGGTTGTGCCTCACTAACTTGAGTTTTTCGAGGAGGTCACAAAGATGATTGATGCCGGTAGGGCAGTGGATGTTGTCTATATGGACTTCAGCAAGGCCTTTGACAAGGTCCCTCATGGCAGACTGGCACAAAAGGTGAAGTCACACGGGATCAGAGGTGAGCTGGAAAGATGGATACAGAACTGGCTAGGTCACAGAACGCAGAGAGTAGCTATGGAAGGGTGGGTTTTTTTTTTTCCTTTTTTTTTTAAACATAAATTTAGATTACCCAATTATTTTTTCCAATTAAGGGGCAATTTAGCGTGGCCAATCCACCTACTATGCACATTTTTGGGTTGTGGGGGCGAAACCCACGCAGACACGGGGGGAATGTGCAAACTCCACACGGACAGTGACCCAGAGCCGGGATCGAACCTGGGACCTCAGCACCGTGAGGCGGTTGTGCTAACCATTAGGCCACCGTGCTGAAGGGTGGTTTTCTGATTGGAGGGCTGTGACCAGTGGTGTTCCACAGGGATCAGTGCTGGGACCTTTGCTCTTCATAGTATATATAAACATTTGGAGGAAAATGTGACTGGTCTGATTAGTAAGTTTGTGGACGACACAAAGGTTGGTGGAATTGTGGATAGCGATGAGGAATGTCAGAGGATACAGCAGGATTTAGATCGTTTGGAGACTTAGGCGGCGAGATGGCAGATGGAGTTTATTCCGGACAAATGTGAGGTAATGCATTTTGGAAGGTCTAATACAGGTAGGGAATATACAGTGAATGGTAGAACCCTCAAGAGTATTGACAGTCAGAGAGATCTTGGTGTACAGGCCCACAGGTCACTGAAAGGGGCAACACAGGTGGAGAAGGTAGTCAAGAAGGCATACGGCATGCTTGACTTCATTCGCCGGGTCACTGAGTATAAGAATTGGCAAGTCATGTTGCAGCTGTATCGAACCTTAGTTAGGCCACACTTGGAGAATCGTGTTCAATTCTGGTCGCCACACTACCAGAAGCATGTGGAGGCTTTAGAGAGGGTGAAGAAGGGTTTAAGGTGCGAGGGGCAAGGTTTAGAGGAGATGTATGAAGCAAGTTTTTTTTTTAAACACAGAGGTTAGTGGGTGCCTGGAACTCACTGCCAGAGGAGGTGGTGGAAGCAGGGACGATTGTGACATTTAAGGGGCATCTTGACAAATACATGAATAGGATGGGAATAGAGGGACATGGATCCTGGAAGTATAGAAGATTTTAGTTTAGACGGGGAGCATGGTCAGCGCAGGCTTGGAGGGCTGAAGGGCCAATTCCTGTGCTGTAGTTTTCTTTGTTCTTTATTTACAGAAACCACCTCTTGGAAATTTCACTTTCACCTGTGGGATCTTGCTGTGTCCAAATTGGCAACCTTCAGTTAAACGAGGCCCTTCAAGATAAATTCACAGCTGTGTGTAAAATAATGCAGCCAGTTCTCTGCAATGGGGGGCAATCAGTGTAACCTCAATGTATAGTTATGTACATAACAGAAAACACCTCTAGATATCAGCCATTACATGCTAAAAAGCAGAGAGGAGGCACCTCATTGTCGGATCATGAAGGGGTTATAAATTCCTCTTTAAAAATCAACACTCTAAATTACCAAGACAAATCAATCCCCTTGAAACTGCCAAGAGATAATTCCCCCAGTAACCTCCCCATCCCAATGTTTGCACCACACAGAATTAATTAAGCTTTTAAGTGGAGTCTCAGGGCACAATTGCAGAGGAAATTAGGGGCTCTGCATTTAATTTCATTTGCTCTGTCTACTTATGCATATTGTTGAATACCTGGTATCTGAATCACCTCGCAGCTTTTACTTAATCTTGCACTGAGTTATGTCGAATTTTAAAAAAAAATGTAGAGTACCCAATTATTTTCTTTCCCTAATTAAGGTGCAATTTAGCATGGCCAATCCACCTAACCAGCAGATCTTTGGGTTGTGGGGCTGAAACCCACGCAGACACGGGGAGAATGTGCAAACTCCACACGGACAGTGACCCAGGGCCAGGATTCGAACCCGGGTCCTCAGCACCATAGTCCCAGTGCTAACCACTGAACCACCGTGCTGCCCTGAGTTACTTCAAATTTACAGCATTGAACCAGTCCAACTGGTTGATGTTTATGCTCCAGACAAATCTTATCAATTATATCTTTCCTCTCTTGTATGCTTGACTAGCTGCTCCTCGAAGTAATCTATGCTCTTCACCTCAGCTGCTACACGTGGTACAGGTTTGCTAAGCATTTCCTACTTTTCGGGCATCTATGGTACTTTCACTTTGTAGCCGTCTCAAAGAGCGGTCACAAATATAAAACGTTGAATGGCCCCTTTCTATGCTGGGTGAGTGCATGATTTTATGACTAACCAATGATTTCACTCAATTGCCAAAGAATGACCACTTACTCCATGATTCTGAGCAGCGAGGCCCTTGTCCACCTCACTGACGGTCAGGGAGCGGGATGCCTTGTGTGACTTGTCTTCACCACATTCCGAGTCAGAGGACGTTTTTCCAGATTTTTTTGGAGCCCGTGCGACACTGTGCTTGACAGACGCGTGAAAAGGTTTGACTGACTTCTTTCCCATCTGCCCTTCCAAACTGCTGGAAGACGGAGATCTGCAAACGGCCATCATAGGCGTGGGATCTTCCTCGGGCCGCTTCTGCAATGTTTTGTTCAAGTATGGCTGTTTTTTGAGAGCCCTCGACCCTGAGTAATTCACTGCTCTTTCATCATGTAGAGAGTCCAACAGTTTGTTGCGTGTCCCATCGCAAGTGTTTTCTGAGGTGGAAGGGAAGGAGAAAATTAAACTGATCACTTGCTCTGAACCAACCCTTCCAATATTTTGCAGTCTTATCCAGGGACATGCAAGTTCATAGAATCCCTACAGTGCAGAAAGAGACCATTCGGTCCATCAAGTCTGCACCAACTCTCTGAAAGAGCATCCCACCAGGCCCCCCCCTCCCCCCCCCTCTCCCCATCCGATTGCCGGACCCCCACCCAACCTTTGGACACTAAGGGGCAATTTAGCATGGCCTATCTACCTAACCCAAGTTGAGTCAGAGGTTTTATGAAACAGCTTCATGAAATCAGCGCGCTGATGGATAACAAACATTCACACTTTGACTTTAATACTAACAAACCTGCAAATAATTCGGAGACAACAGTTGAGGCGATTCCAAGTTATCTCATTTAACAAATTTATTTTTGCATAGCACTCCGGTAGGTGTCTGAACATGTCGGGGTGGGAACCTCTGTCACTGGAATGCTGTGCAATGGGTTTTTTGCACTTTCAAGATCATTGTACTTGTGAGATAGTGAACATGACTCACTTAAGTTCTGATGAAAAATTATCAACCCAAAATGTTAACTTTGTTTCTCCCTCCACAGATGCTGCCACACCTGAGCATTTGTAGCGTTTTATTGTTTTTATTATGACTCACTCAAGTCCCTGGCTCCTCCAGATCTTCCCTCCAGTGACACATTTATGAGTCAACCTCCAGGAATAAGATAGTTTTCTGAAATGTCACATTGAGCAGAGGTCTGTAAACCTCTGGCACATGAGGAAGCTACTTATTCAGGACGTGAGGGCTGCTTTCTTTGACACTGCAAAGTGCCCTCCCTAAAGTAGAGCAAAATAACTGATAAGGATAGTAAGAACCATATTGGACCATCTGTTTGTTTAAATTGATGCTACAGGACTGATATTTTAAAGTAAAAAAGCAATGCTGTCATAGCCCCAGATGACCATAAGCTGCTTTCCGCTTTGAGGGGGAGAGCTGACTGGTGGTGATTTAACCTGAGAATGACCACACCTCAGGCGAGGGGCAAGGTTGAAAAGGTGGGGCCTTCATGAATAACCTCAGCCTGTACAGGTATTGAACCCGCACTGCTGGCTTTGTTCTGCATCATGAACCAGCTGTCTAGCCAACTGAGCTAAATTTTAAAAGTACCCATTATCCACTCTACCAGTTGGTGATGACAATGCTTCAAAATAGCGAAAATTATCTGCCAATTTTACACGCTCAAGATAATAATAATGAGACAATGGTGGAAAGGGAAACTGTTATGGACAACAAAGACTCCAGTGCAGATATGAAAGGTTGGCAACAATAGAAATTTTTCAAATTTAGGCTACTCAACGAGATTCCTACACCAATTAGGTGATCAAGTGTGTGTGTCACAAATGTTCCCTTCCAACTGTTACACCGTCACATTCAAAATGTCAAAAACTCTTGTTCCAGCTTGTAAACAGCCCCGTACGGTCAGCAGAGCAAACATTCTAAAGTATTCTCTGTGCTCACACCTCTGAAGCAGAGGATTGTGGGATCAAGTTACATGCCTGACACTTGAGCATCTGATTTAGGCCGACACCTCAGGGTGGTATGCATGACATGCTGTGCTGTTAGAGGTGCCATCTTTGGCCAAGACATTAAAATGAGGACCTGTAATCCCTCTCAGCAGGACAGAAGAGATCCCACAGCACAATTTCGAAGGAGAGAAAGGAGTCCTCTCTGGTGTTTTGGCCAATCTTTCAGCCAGCATCACGAGAACAGAATATTTGGTCGCTTATCTCATTACTGTTTATGATACCTTGTTGAGCGCAAACTACTTCTGTGATTCTTACTTTACGCCATTGAGTACAGTTCTAAAATACTTCATTGGCTGTGACATACTTTGGGATATCTTGAGGTCCTGAAAAGGCGTCAGATAAATGAATCTTTTGCTTTAAAAAAATTAAAACTGGAGCTGTTGTAATACCAACACCTCTACAGGCTCAAAGAAAGCTTCCAACTCAACCACACTGCATGATGCATGTCCAATTGCTCACACAAATGTGGAGAATTGGGGTATTACTGAATATTACTGATGGGGCTGGTTTAGCCCACTTGGCTAAATTGCTGGCTTTTAAAGCAGACCAAGCGGGCCAGCAGCACGGTTCGATTCTCGTACCAGCCTCCCTGGACAGGCGCCGGAATGTGGCAACTAGGGGCTTTTCACAGTAACTTCATTGAAGCCTACTTGTGACAATAAGCGATTTGCATTTCATTTCATGTGCTCAAAGCAATTCCAATCTCTAAAGGGTAATAGAATTGATTCAAAGCAGGAAACTACATTCAAAGTGAACATGAGTTTTTTTTTAAATTTAGAGTAGCCAATAATTTTTTTGCCAATTAAGGGGCAATGTAGTGTGGCCAATCCACCTAGCCTGCACATCTTTTGGGTTGTGGGGGTGAGACCCATGCAAACACAGGGGGAATGTGCAAACTCCACAGCGCAGTGACCTGGAGCCCGGACCAAACCTGGGACCTCAGTGTCGTGAGGCAGCAGTGCTAACCAGTGTGCCTCAGTGACGCCCAAAAGTAAACGTGAGTTGATGAGTCAGCACTGTAACTTATGTCCGAACTGTTGCTCCTTTGAACTTGCTCAGTCTATGAACATACAAGTAATGAATTCCTCTTATATCTCTGGTCGCAGTTACAGCTTTCAGAGAGGACTAACTCAAATGGGAGGTGATGCAGCAACTTCAAGCATCATAAGTGACTTTTAAGAGGCTATTATTGAAACCTTGGAAGTGTAAGACAATTGAGGGAAAGCAGAGTTTTCAGATCAACTCAAACTCGGGGTTCATTTCTCTATTTTTACTCTCTCACAGGCCATGTTCGAAACGTGATATGTACAGTGGCAGAATGGTTAGCACTGCTGCCTCACAGCACCAGGGACCTGACTTCAATTCCAGTCTTGGGTGACTGTGTGGAGTTTGTACGTTCTCCCTGTATCTGCGTCGGTTTCCTCTGGGTGCTCGGGTTTCCCCACCACAGTCCAAAGATGTGCAGGTTAGGTCGGGTTACGCGTATAGGGTGGGGAAGGTGACCTAGGTAGGGTGCTCTCTCAGAAGGTCGGTGCAGACTCTATGGGCTAAATGGCCTCCTTCTGTATTGCAGGGATTCTATGGAAATGTACAATTTTTGCTCTTATTTTTGACAATGGCAAAAGTGAAAATATAATTGTACTAAAGAACATCCAGAATAACAGTTAGAGATAATTAGATAAAAGGGATTTAATCTGCAAAAAAGATGAGCAGAATTATAGGTGGATCGATCAGTGGGCCCAGGTAAAATCATTGGAGTTGGTAGAAACATAGGTCACAACCTTTCAATCCCACATTATGCCTTAGGACTGGAAAGTTGGCTCATGTACCACTTGATAAAATCATAAAAGGATAAAATCGACCAATGATAGAATCTATATTTGGAGATTAAATTAGTGAGAATGTAGCAGTGCACTGATTAATCAAAAGATAGCCGGCATGGATTGTTAAAGGCAATTTGCATTTGCCAAGTTTAATAAAGTTTTTCTTTTTAGGAAGCGGCCGATTGAATTGTCAAAGGAATTTAGTGAGAGGTAATGTACTTCGATTTACAAAGGTTCCTGACGAAGTGTTGCAAAAGAGGCACGTTTGGCTAAAAGGAAATATGAGCAGCACGACAGAAGGTTGGCTGATGGCCACAAAACAAAGCTAGGGGTAAAAAGGTTCAGATGAAAGCTCAATGACCATAAACACTAATTGCTTCTCTCCACAGATAGATTGCCTACATACGAACATACGAATTAGGAGCAGGAGAAGGGCACATAGCCCCTCAAGCCTGCTGTGCCCTTCAATAAGATCATGGCTGAATGTAACTTCAACCCCATATTCCTGTCGACTCCCGATAACCTTTCACCCCTTTATAATTAAGGGGATATCTAGCTCTGGCTTTATTATATTCAAAGATTCTGCTTCCACTGCCTCTTGAGCAAGAGAGTTCCAGAGACTTGCCAGCCTCAGAGAACAAATTTTTCCTGGTCTCTGTCTTTCTTATTTTGAAACAGTGACCACTAGTTCTAAATTCATCCAGAAGAGGAAACATTCTCGCCACATCCACCCAGTCAATGCCCCTCAGGATCTTAAAGATTTCGACCAAGTCGCCTCTTACTCTTCAAAACTCTAATAGATACAAACCCACCTCTCCAACCACTTTGCAAAACAACCCATCTATTCCTGGTATTAGTCTATTAAAGCTCCTCTGAACTGCATTTGATGCATTTATGTCTTTCCTTAAATAAGGACCAATACAGTACACAATTCTCCAGATGTGGTCCCATCAATGCTCTTTATAACTGAGGCATCACCTCCCAATTTTGGAATCAATTCCCCTCAGAATTTTCTGCTTTTTCATAGAATTTATAGAAGTATAGAAGGAGGCCATTCGGCCCATTGGGTCTGCACCGGTCCTTGGAAAGAGCACCCTACTTAAACCCACACTTCCAACCTACCCCTGTTAGCCCACCTAACCATTTTGGACATTAAGGGCAATTTAGAATGGCCAATCCACCTAACTTGCACATCTTTGGACTTATTTCAGATTTCCAGAATCCACTGTATTTTGCTTTTGCATTGGTAAAAGGGTATTAATTGGACTGGAGAAGGCTTACAAGCATGCATCCTCTGGGTGAGTGCTGGATCCATTTCTGATCTCAGTAGATTCTTAATTAGACTAGTTATTCACACTGTATTGATTCTAAATCATACTATTTATTCACACTGTATCAAGACTGCAGTGGAATGTACTCCAGTTTACCTGCATTAGATGTCTTCATTTCATCCACTTTAATCAGTTTCTTTTTTGATCTGCGTTTTGAAGAAACCAATTTGTGGAGTCTTTTAAACTTCACCTCTTGGACATCATCATTCTTCAGCTCCTGAATATCGTCATCCAGCTGCTCCCATATCTGAACAGGTGAGAAGTGGAATTTACATTAAATACAGTGGGCTTGATGAACTTTACCTGACTCACAGAATGTCAGGGACATTTGGTTTATAACCTCATTGCAGCCTCGGTCCAAACATGGGCAAAAGAACTGAACTCGAGAGGTGAGAGTGATTGCCCTTGGCATCAAGGCAGCATTTGACCAAAACTGAAGTTAGTGGGAATCAGGAGGAAAACTCACCGTTGGTTGGAATCATACCTAGCACAAAGAAAGGTGGCTGTGGTTGTAAAAGGTCAATCATTTCAGTTCCAGGACATCACTGCAGGAGTTCCTCAGGGTACAGTCCAAGGACCAACCAGCTGCTTCCTCAATGACTTTTCCTTCATTGTAAGGTCGGAGAGCTGGGGTGGGGAGGAACTAGGGGAGGGAAGTGGGGGGAAAAGAGGGACGGGGGTAGGACAGGGGATCTCACTCTTGTCTCTGATGAACTCCAGCACTTGAGATCAAAGTACACCCAGGAACTTGAGCGGAAAATACAGTCGCAGTGCCCAATACTGGAGTGTTTTTACTGCGTCTTTGAGTCTCCTTTATTATTCAGCATACAAGAAGCATAAGAGAAAAATCAATACTAATTCGATGATTGGAAAATGCGCAAAAGCAGACAAGAGGTGTAAGCATAGGGGAGAATCTAGATAGTAGCAATCACAGCAAAATTAAGTCCAACATAATGATTGAGAGAAACACAGGAAAGACAAAGATTGGAAGAAACATATTACACATAGCTCATTTTTGGGGACAGCGACTGGGTTTGGGAAAGGTAAACCAAAATAATTTTGACAAAGATTTGGTACAATAGTATAAAATAACAATGATCAATAGAGTTTAGGAGACATATTTTGCACCACAAAATCAACTAGCCATAATGGAATACCATGGATGCACAAGGGCAAAATTGCTACTCAAGAAAAAGGGTGTACAATAAGTACACTGTGAATAAAAGAGAGAATGACAGAAGGGAATACAAAGAGGTTAGGAAACAAGAAAACAAAGAGGTGCTATGAAATGAAATTGCCAAGGAATATAAAATGAAATAAAGTATTCTGAAGACATAAATAAACAGCGCATGTCAGCAGATGTTCAAAAAGGTGCTAGCCCACACCTTCTCAAAGGCAATCAGTGATGTGCTGGAAATACTAGCCTTGTCAGTGATGCCTACATGCCTGAATCTATAAAATAAACTATGGGATTCACAAGTCAAACGCACAGGTAATGGCAGAATGGCAACATTTATTTTTTAAAAAAATTTTATTCTCCTTTTTCACATTTTCTCTCAAATTTGCACCCACCAACAATAAATAATAAGCAGTAACGAATTATAATGTCAATCCCCATATCAACAATAACAATCCCACCCTCCCACCAACCCCCAAACAACTGCCCGCATGTTACCATAAACAAATAATAAAAAGGAATCAGGAATCACCCAGTCATCATTAACACATAGGCCGGGATCCTCCCTTCTGGGGACTAAGTCTCCACGCCGGCGGGAAAACCGGCGCCAATGACTCCGGCGTCAACGGTCTCCCAAGGTGAAGAATGCTTACCATTCTAGGGGGCTACATTGACGCCGGGGGGGTTGGCTCCACTCCAGTCGGCGCCAAAGGGACGGCGCGAGTTCGCGTATGCGCGGAACGGCCGGAGTATTCTCTTGCATGCGCGGTGGGGTTCTCTTCTCCGCGCCGGCCCCCGAGCAATATGGCGGATCCCGACAGGGGCTCGGCGCGGAAGAAGTGCCCCCACAGAACAAGCCCGCCCTCAAATCGGTGGGCCCCGATCGCGGGCCAGGCCACCGTGGGGGCCCCCCACGGGGTCGGGTCCCCCCCATGGTCAACAGCCCTCGACCGGCGCTGTGATCCCGCACCCCCCCGAAAAACAGCGCCGGAGAATACGGCAGCCGGCGTCGAGGCGGGATTCGGGCCTCCCACCCATACAATCCCCTCCTCCCTCCCCCCCCCACCCCCCCGAATTTTCGATATTATCCAATTCTTGAAAGTGCATAATGAATAACGCCCATGAATTGTAGAACCCCTCCATCCTTTCCCTCAGTTCAAACTTAACCTTCTTGCAGAATGGCAAAATTATCGACTGTTAAGCAGGTCATGACATTAAAAAAAAGAGATAAAATAAAAGTTGTAATGGCATTTAAGATAGAACGGCAGGAGATAATTGCTAAACTAATGAGGCCTAGAGAAGATAATACCACTGGTTTAGATAGATTGCAATATACAAATAAAAACAGCTAAAGAAGATCTATCAGAGGCACAAACACATAAACACACACACACAATATATTAATTAAAAAAGGGAATAGTGCCAGAAGACTGGTAGGCAGCACGTGTGATTCCTTTACTTAAAACAGTAATTGAACAAGTCTAGAGACTCAGACTATTCAGCCCAACACTGGTGGTGGGAAATATAACAGAATCCTCAAAGATAAAACAGAAAAACATCTGGAATCGAATGCATAACTAAGAGTAGTCTGTACAGATTTCAAAAAGGAATAATATGCTGAGCCAATCTTACTGAGTTCTTTGAAGAAATGTCAGAAAGAGTGCAGGAGTAATGCAGTCAATATAACAAAGTTGGATTTTCAAAAGGCCTTTAAAAGTATCATATGGTAGATTCATGGTGAAGGTCAGAACATGGCGATTGGCAGAATGGATGCCAAGTTGGCCACAGAATGGTAAAACAGGGATTACGGATCGCTATTTAGAATGACGAAAAGTGGGATGTGGCTTTCTACAGGAATCGGTGCTGTGATCACCATTGTCACAATTTTTGTTAATAATCAGGACGTCGGAATTGGAAGTTCAATTTTGAAACTTGTAGATGATATCAGTTTATGAGGCGTAGTTAATACAAAGAAAAAATCTGGCAAAATGCAGGAAGGCATTGATAAATTTGCCGAATGGGCATGTACTTAGGAAATTAATTTTAATACAGATAACTGAGGTGGTACACTTTGGCAGTAAGAATAACAAGGCTACATGCTTATGGGATGAGTCATACTGGAGTGGAGCAGCAAAGCAATCCAGGGGTACACAAGCCGCTAAAAACAGCAGTGCAGGTTCAGAAGGCCACAAAGAAAGAAAATCAAATGCTGGAGTGAATTTCCAGACAGATCTAACAGATGTTGAGATACCGTTTCCACATGTGGGGTTGTCCAAAAGTAGAGGACGTCAATATAAGATAGCCACTACTACACCTAATAGGGAATTCGGGAAAATCCTTTGAATCCAGAGACTAGTAAGAAGAATTTGTTGAAGAAAATATCATAGATGTATTTCACGAGGAGCTAGCTAAGCACACGAAGGGGTAAAGGAACAGAACAGTGCAGAAGGGGTGTGAGGAACACGATAAGTTGTGATAGATGGGCTGTTTCTGAGCTATGGACCTCACTGTGCATGAATAGTCAGCCACCTTTCCTATATTACAACAGTGATTAAAAGCAGGTCATGAAAGGCACTACATAAAGGCAAGTCTTTGTCCTTTTTCTCTTTCACCAGCAGGCATGGCTTTGGGGTAGCAGTTGGGATCAATGCCGCCTAAAGGTTTTCGGCTTCCGAGAGTTTGCCAGAATTAAATAGACTTTACTCACACCACCGTCGGAGGACTCATCCCATGGCTCATGGACTCCACCAGCCGGTTGAGTTGAATCCATGCTCAGCGACAACCTGCTATGACATTCATATTCTTTGAGCTGAAAAATAAATCATAATCAACTCTTCTGTAGGAAATAAAACCAAGGAAAATAATAAACATATAGGGCAGACAGTGACATTCCCCCCAGAGTGATTAGAATTAACCTTGGCTCAGTGGTATCACTCCTGCTTTTCAGTCAGAAGGTTGTGGTTTTAAGTCCCATGCGAGAGACTGGAGCACATAATCTACGTTGAATCACTAAGGATTTCTGCACAGCCAGCCAGAGGGGCTGTTTGTGAGACCTTGCTTTGTGTAAATTTGCTACTGTCTTTCCTATAATACAAGAATGAGACACTTACCATGTACTTCTTTGACGGTAAAGCACTTTGAGACATTCTGAGAGTTTGAAAGGCGCCCTATAAATGCAATTTTTCTTATTAGTAGATATTTAAATGACATCCATAACAGCAGCAGAGAACAACAGCATTCGGCCTGCAAGGTTAGAATTTGCCACACCTCGAAAAATTGTCTCATGGGTGCATCAGAGTTTGTTCTTCTGGATGGGAATGATAGTTGGTGGCAAGATAAAAGTATTTGGGTCTGGAATTACCTGCGGAAACGCAGATCAGAATTTCTGCCCAAAATTAGCCCATTTACATCCAACTCTTCTCTGATTCCATTAATGTATGGTAAAACTTAAAAATAGGTGCATTGGGATGGAACGCAAAGGGACAAATCAAGCCAGAGGAAAACCTCTGAACTAGGCTTGAACCCACAACCTTCTGACTCAGTAGCTGTGACAATAAAATGACCAAGTAAACTGAACCAAATACGAATAGCAGTTACTTTAATTACAAAGTGCAAAGAGGCGTCCTAGTTACCTTAGCAAGTGCCTCCTCTATTGTGATCATCTTATCTTTGACCATCATCATCAGTTCAATGCGGTCCTTATCACTCATGGTAATCTCACTGGCCACAAATCCAACATCTTCTCCTTCAAAAATCAACAAGGAAAATTGGGTTGGGGGTAAAAGAATTTCATCTGTTATTAAAAAGTCTTTGAAGGTGAGGTTTTAAATCATGACCCGCCCAGCAAAGCTCAGCAGAATCTCAAGTTTTGCGGAGATAAAACTAAAAGAGGTTTTAATTCCTGGAACTGAAAAATCAGGTAAACCATCACGAAATCTCACAGGTGGTCATTCGGCCATTGTGCCTTTGCCAGAAAGTAAAGATATAAAACTTTTTTTGAAGTGGTGGTGTGCCTTCTTCATAAACCACTGCAGTCAGTCTGGTGGTAATAATTGTGATGTAACGATATCGTACGGCAATACCTTTTAATCAGTTGGAAATCAGCAGAGAGACTGGGCTAGATCTAGTTCTGTGGTGCGTATCGCACAGGAATTATTATGTATAAATATTGGGGGTGGCGTAGTGGTTAGCACTGCTGTATCACGACGCCGAGGTCTCTGGTTCAATCCCGGCTCATTGTCCATGTGGAGTTCACATATTCTCCCCGTGTCTGCGTGGGTCTCACCCCCACAACCCAAAGATGTAGGTGGATTGGCCACGCTAAATTGCCTCCTAATGGGAAAAAAACATTCTTACAATTAAAATATACAAATAGAGAGGTGGATTAGAGCAGGACAAGGATGTTTCTAGTCTTGTTTTCAAGGAAAATCGTAACGTCTGTCAGTGTCATAACCAAAAGCCTTGTATTGAGACCTGTTGATTTAAATAAATCTATCCAATGCTTTTTAACTGATCCTCAGTCTGGTAGAGGATATCTTTATTTGTCCACTGAAGGTCATATGTACTGCATATGCTGTGTTCCAGTTAATCAAGACTATGAAGAGCGGGGATTGTGGTCTTGATTCAACTCCTTGTGTCACACTCTATTTACCTGGATATTAAGCACCTAAAGACATACTTTGTAGAGTCGAGAGACCCAATGAGAGAATTGGGGAGTAATACTAAACCCTCGACTGTACCTACCATAAAATGTGTTTGACGCAATTGTGTTTAATATAGGTAGATCACTGCAATAGCTTAGGTAGCTTTGGCAGTTCTTATTAAACCTGGGCATTTCATCACATGATCTCCCACCCCCAATTGCCCCCTACCCAGTTGAACAGTCCCCTCCGCCCCCCACCATCTCTAACCCAAGAACAATTCAAAGCAAATTAAAGCTGCATCATTTTTTTTCAATACCTCCTGTGATCTGTCTCCTGGGAGAAGCTTGAATCAGTATCCAGGAGATTAATCCTTGTTTCCTTCAAATCCCAGGACAATCCTTGAGGGTTGGCACCCGAACAACTGGCCTTTAAGCTAAAGTTCCTACCCCATTGCACATTTGGCACAAGTCCAGGAAGATATGAAAGGCTGCCCCACAATAGCTTTACCTTTACACAGTTCCTGCACTGCACTCCCTTTCGGCGATTTCCGAAATCCTTGCCAAAACGATTTATTTTTCTTTTTCCAGTCACTGCTTCCTGTAAGGAGAACACAAAATAGTCAAACGGTGTTGAGCCCTTTCCTATTTTTTTCATGAATTAATCTTAACATTCAAGTTCACACTCAGAAACTGTCATACATTTTAACAAAATGCAAATGTATCCTCTGGCATTGTTGGTTTACTCTGGTCGAAGGCCTGTGCGCAAGGTGTCCAATGTTTACTCTGGTCCAAGACCTGTAAGCATGATGTCCGAGGTTTACCCTAGCCCCAGACCTGTGCGCACTGTGTCCGAGGTGTACCCTGGCCCTAACCTGTGAGCACTGTGTCCGAGGTTTACCCTAGCCCCAGACCTGTGCGCACTGTGTCCGAGGTGTACCCTGGCCCTAACCTGTGAGCACTGTGTCCGAGGTTTACCCTAGCCCCAGACCTGTGCGCACTGTGTCCGAGGTGTACCCTGGCCCTAACCTGTGAGCACTGTGTCCGAGGTTTACCCTAGCCCCAGACCTGTGCGCACTGTGTCCGAGGTGTACCCTGGCCCTGACCTGTGCGCACTGTGTCCAAGGTGTACCCTGGCCCTGACCTGTGCGCACTGTGTCCGAGGTGTACCCTGGCCCTGACCTGTGCGCACTGTGTCCGAGGTTTACCCTAGCCCCAGACCTGTGCGCACTGTGTCCGAGGTGTATCCTGGTTAGGCAGTACAGTTCTTTAGTGATTAGTTAGAGCAGTTAGGAAGTGTTTGTTACAAGACTGGAGACATAGAGGCCAAACCACGACAGCAGGTTCCCTTCTCTAAAAGGACATTAATGAACCAGTTTGGTTTTTACAATAATCCAGCTGCTTCATGATCAATTTTACATTTACCAGCTTTTCATTTCCCAGTCTTTAAAACTGAAATCAAAAGCTCGAAAGTTGAACACGTGTTCTCTGGATTACTAGTCCAGGATTTTGAATTAGTCTAATAACACGAGCACTACGCCACCCTACAATCAGGTCATTAGCTGGAGTAAACATGAAGTTCTCACTCCCAGCTTTGAGCTCATTATGGTCAGGACCATCGATTGCCTGTGTTCCGTGATTAAAGAGATGAACTTGCAAGCCCCCAATTTATCCTCTCCACCCATTCGACTGCAACACAGGCTGGGTCGAATCAAGAAGATTTGGGACTGGGTTGAATTCTGAGACTTGCATAGAAACAGTAGGAGGCAATTCAACCTGTTTCACCATTCAAGGAAATTATGGCCGATCTGTATCCTAAATCCACCCACCTACCTTAATACACTTGGCTAACAAACATTTATCAATCTCAGGTTTTAAATCATTAATGGAGCTAGGACCTACTTCTTTTTATGAGTGCATGCTCTGCATTGTGTTCAGCAGTGTTTTTTAAATCATCTCTCCTGAACGATCTGGCTTGGATTTTAAAGTTATGCCCCATTGGTTCTGGAGTCCCCCCACAAGCAGAAAAAGTTCCTGTCTACCCCATCAATAGCTTTCAGAATCTTAAAAATCTTCAATATTTCAAGGAATACCATTTCAGTTTATTTAATCTCTCCTCATAATCTAACTATTGGAACAAGTGTAAATCAGTGCTATATTCATTGAAGGTGAATACATCCTTTCTAAGGTGAGTGCCTCGAACTGTAACAGTAAGCCACATGTAGTCCAACAAGGATTTTGTATGGCTGTAGCAAAACCTGCTTATCTTTGTATTCTAATCCTTTAGATATGAAAACACACATTCCATTCAGGGTTGGGTCTCTTGACTGGGTCAGATTGGTAAGTGACGATGGCATTTATGTTGCATGCTCAAAGTCGCAAAGTATTTCACAGACTGGGGAGAAAGTGGGGACACAAAGATGAGTTATGTAAACAGGTTTTCAAGACTGGGGGGAGGGGGTGCCGTGATTAAGCTGAGGATATTAGGAACAATTTGCTTGGAATTGGGACCTGTACAGGTCCCTAAGTACAGATCCTGATGACAGGAGTCAAGAGTGGGGTTTATTGTGGGGCAAATAAGCATATATATGTCAGAAAAATAGATACGGGGGGATTTTCTGGCCTTTCTCAGCAGTGGGATCTTCCGGTCCTGCCGACGGTGAATTTCCCGGCGGCATGGGGTGGAGTCAATGGGAAAGAGAGGCAGGACCAGAAGACCCCGCTGCCAGCCAACAGCGGGCCACTTCCCGCCACTGGGAAACACCCCATGGGGAGGGGGCACAGAAACTCCTTCCCACAAACTGGTGAGTCACACAAGATCGATTTAGGCATAAATAGAGATAGACATAAACAAACATAAATAGAGACAAAGACAACTGGAAGGATGAATATAGGCAGATAGAGGTGAGGTAGAGATTGGTAGATGCAGGAAAGTGGAGAAGGGGAACATAGGTATGGATACAAAGACAAATAAACAGATAGTTTGACAATAGGTCAGTAAATAATATACATATTTGAACAAATAAACAGGCAGATAGATAGATGACACATAAGCAAACATGGAGTGAAGTGAATGACCGATAAAGCTAGAGACAGATCAAAGATAGATATGGACAGATGGGTGAATACATAATGAATAGGTGGATAGCCAGATACAAAGAGGAATAAAGATAATTGGACAGATGGAGACAGGCAAATGGATAAATGGGCATAAAGACAGGTAGACAGATAGATGCAAATGCAGCGGGAAAATTGAGGATCCTTTAGTTCAACAATTTAACAGTAATCCTCAGAACCAAACAATACTCACCAACTGATCCTTCCTCCGAGCTTGACTTGCAAATCAAATGTCTGTTTAAAAAAATAAAAGTGCGCTAGTACACAAACAATATTCATTTGATTAAAAGAGCTCCAGCTCAAAGACTCTTTACTTAATAAATATGTTCCCCATGGATAAACCAACTGTCCTTCCTGATGCTGTTGTTCATGAAACCACTCCCAAGTCTCTCTATGTTCACCGTTGAGACTTTGGACTGAAGTCCAGGTCCCATGCAGGCCCTGAGCGAAAAGAAGCAAATCACTGATGGATCGTTTCAGACTGCGGTACTGGTCATGTGTGGTTTGCTGCATGAATCAAGCTAATAAAAGGACTGAAGAGCATTTCCAGATCGCATATTAGGTCAGTAATCACAAGGTGGTGGATAATTCAACAGCGCGAACTTTGGATGCAAAGGTCAATAGGATAGACAAACCTTCCAGCATTATGTAGCTCTCATCCAAGAGTGGTAAGAGGCTAAATGAATGAGACATGGCAGAGTGCTTTTTGCCCAGAGAAGACAAGGAAGATAATTTGATCGTAACGCGAGTTCGGTGCCGAGATGGAGCAAGAAACCACAAGGCCAGGCAGAAAAGGTAAAATTACAGGAATTCTAATTTTTGGTGTCAACACTGCTTGAAGTCAGGGTGAAAAGGAAATGTTTCTATCATGATCTTTATTATTGTCACAAGTATGCTTACATTAACACTGCAATGAAGTTACTGTGAAAATCCTCTAGTCGCCACACTCTGGCGCCTGTTCGGGTACACAAAGGGAGAATTCAGAATGTCCAATTCACCGAACAGCACGTCTTTTGAAACTTGTTGGAGGAAACCGAAGCACCCGCAGGAAACCCATGCAGGCAAGATATATTGCAGATTAAGAGGTACAGATAGGAAGAAAAAGTGAAGTAGAAGGAGGGTGAACACCCACAGAGGGAATAGAGAGGGACAGGAGGGCAACCAGTGCAAGAGGCAGTTTTTGATACTTTGACGAGCATCAGGACTTGGGAGCAGATTCAAATGCAACAGTATAGCACTGAGAAAGAAGGGCCGGTTTACCTATGGGAGAAAAACAAAGACACAATTCCTGAAAACATTCAGTTGTGGGGGGCGGAATTCTCCGCTCCCGGGAAAATTCGGGAGGGCCGTCGTGAACTCAGCCGAGTTTCACGACAGCCTCGTAGGCCGCTCCTCGCCCCCTATTCTCCCCTCCCGCGGGGCTAGGAGCGGCGCTCCGTAACTCTCGGCCGCGGAGGCGGGGGCGTCGCGTCAAGAATGACGCGGCCGGCGCACCTAAATGACGTCAGCCGCGCATGCGCAGGTTGGCCGGCTCCAACCCGCGCATGTGCGGCTGACGTCATGACGCTGACGGCACGAACCCGCGCATGCGCGGTGGCCGTCTTTCCCCTCAGCTGCCCCGTCGATCTTGCGGGGCGGTGGAGGGGAAATTGTGCGTCCGATTTGGACGCCGGCCCGACGATCGGTGGGCACCGATCGCGGGCCTGTCCCCTCCCAAGCACAGTCGTGGTGCTCTTTCCCCTGTACTCCCTCCACAAGCCCCAAACGGGCATATCTCACCCGTTTCACGACGGCAGCGACCAGGTATGGTTGCTGCCATCGTGAAACGGTTGCCAACTGCAGGCCGCTCGGCCCATCCGGGTAGGAGAATCGCTGTTTGCCGTGAAAAACGCCGAGCGCCAATTCTTCTGAGCCGGGGGGGGGGGGGGGGGGGGGGGGGGGAGATAGAGAATCGCGGGGGGCGCCAAATTTGTCGGGGTGCCCTCCCGCGATTCTCCCACCCGGCGTGGGGAGCGGAGAATCGCGCCCAGGGTCTCTATAATACAAGAGACTCACAGCCCGTTACAAATACTGTGCTGTCTCCGAAACCAGGATGTGGGGCATAACAAAGAAGGTGGAAAGGAAGAGTACCAGCAAGGCAGCACGGTAGCATTGTGGATAGCACAATTGCTTCACAGCTCCAGGGTCCCATGTTTGATTCCGGCTTGGGTCACTGTCTGTGCGGAGTCTGCACATCCTCCCCGTGTGTGCGTGGATTTCCTCCGGGTGCTCCGGTTTCCTCCCACAGTCCAAAAGATGTGCAGGTTAGGAGGATTGGCCATGATAAATTGCCCTTAGTGTCCAAAATTGCCCTTAGTGTTGGGTGGGGTAACTGGGTTATGGGGATAGGGTGGAGGTGTTGACCTTGGGTAGGGTGCTCTTTCCAAGAGCTGGTGCAGACTCGATGGCCTCCTTCTGCACTGTAAATTCTATGATAATAGTGGTGGGCATTCAAACCAATAGAACGGGAATGTGTAGCGTGGAAATCCTGCAGAGAAGATACGAGTCAGTCATGTACAGAGTGAAGTGCAAGTCAGCGAACACACCAGGCCCAAGTGTAGCTGTGTGCTCAGCATGACGTTGTAATAGTGAAGGTTTCAGATTCCAAGGACACTGGGATAGGTTATGGGCGAATGTGTACAGATAGGTCAGGTTTGAACCTGAATCAGAACAAGAAGTCTTCCAGGGATACAATATCAATTATTAGTTCAAGGATCAGGCAGACATATGCCGAGCAATCAGGATAAATGTTGGATTATAAGCGAATGGTGTCACGTTATGATCAAATTATCTTCCTTGGGCAAAAAGCACTCTGCCATGTCTCATTCATTTAGCTTCTTGGCTGAGAGCTACATAATGCCAGTGCCGTTGGAGCTGGAAGGTTTGTCTATCCTATTCACCTTTGCATCCAATGTTCTAGCTGTTGAATTATTCATCACCTTGTGATTACTGACCTAATATGTGATCTAGAAATGCCCTTCAGCAGTCCGGTTGTTAACTTGATGCCCGCTGAAAAGCAGCTATTTCCACGCCTGCATCAAACAGGTTTTCCCCCCACACATGATGGGATTTGAAGGAGTAAATTGGAAGAAACTGTTTCCACTGGCAGGTGGATCCATGAGCACTGATTGAAGTAATTTGCCAAAATAACCAGAGGGAAGATGAGAATTTTTCTTTTAAAAACGTAGAGCGTTATGATGTTCTGGACCACATTGTGCGATAGAGGTCAATGTTTCACTAACAGGGGCATCTACAACTCAGTGCAAACCATGAAGAGGTTTTCTTTTGTGCTGGATATGGTGAATATGTCTGGATCCTGAAATGAGCCTGACTCATCATTCTGGCTTTATGGCTGTCAGCCACACACCAGAGCGGAGATAGTGACACAATCTGCCCCTTGTGCGAAGAAAATGAAACACCACTTACAGGTGCTGGTGTGTTTATCCGAAAGCATGAGTGAGGAGGTATTTTGGTGATGTTGCCCAAATGCTGTAAACATCACTTACTCTCTCTCGCTCTCTGGTGTTGATGCCACACTCCCCAAGGCACGTGATTCCTGGGCAGGGGGGTGGGGGGGGGGAGAAAAAAAAATCACACTCAGTCACTGCTTAAGAGGAGAAAAAAAAACACCGTTGATATTACAGGATGAATTTGATAAATGTGTTGTGTTCCTGGAGACCTTCCAGGAGGATTTTGAAGGGAAGCCATACTCACTGAAGTCTCAGGCAGCAGCTGTGGTGATGGTGGATTGGCAACAGCGCTTTCCTGAAATCAGAACACATGGAGTCATTGTAAATCAGTAAAACGTGGCAGTTTTCATTCCAGAATTATCACAGCCAGAGTCAAGAGCAAAACAGGGTAGAATCAGTGGAGCTGCTGCATCCTGTTTATCAAAGAGACAAAACAAGTCTGAAAACTTAATTACAGGGATGGAGTTTTTCAAAATGAGAGGCAGTATAGATTTCTCATTGCTGGTCAGAGTGGGTCTGAATCTTGGAATTAACCCTGCATCGGATTCTTAAACTTTAACGGCACCCGACAGAGCCAACATTTAAAAACACGCTCAGAAATATAGGCGCTACAGCCAGATTTTGTACATGATGAGCCTAACACTGCCCAATATGAAGCTCATTTCCTCTCCTCATCAAAAGACTTGCATTTATAAACACTTTCCATGTCCCAAAGGCATCGCAAATGCTTCACAGCCCATTAAGTACTTTTATTCAAGAAATTTTCCATTGTAATAAACATAATACTTATTAAATATTATACAAGTCTCATTATGAACAATCAACCTAGCATACCACCCTATATATATATATGCCCCATTTTTAATTACAATACAAACCACCGCCCAGCAAATGATTACCAAAGGAGATAAACAGTTTCCACCTCGAGTCCCGTCCTACGAGCCCCCGATGGCAAACTTATTCTTCTACAAATGTAGAAATTCCGATCAGTCTCTCAATGTCGCTCCTTGGCAGCTCCGGAGCCCACCACCCTATCAAAATCCTCCTCTGGGATATTGGGGAGGCAAAGGCCAAAACATCAGCCTCTCTCTCTCCTCCTGCGCTCCCGGGTCATCCGATACTCCAAATATTCCAACTACCCACAGGTTCGGGGAAACCTTGACTTTAAAAAAAATGTTTTTATTGCAGTTTTGACATGTTGTACACTATATATTCGGTAAGCAGAACTGTGCAGGTTACAATATACATGCCATTTTCTTCTGTGCCGATCTCCCCCGCTGCCCAATCACTCGCTGTTCCAGGATCTTTTCCTCGGCCCTTCACTGTACAATGGGCAGTTATCAGGTATTTACATGTGGGTGGTGCCCTCCCCACCCCCCTTTCCCACCTCTCTCCCCCTTCCCCTTCCTCCCACCTTTTGTCATTCGGCCTACTTTCGGCATCCTACTGTCCTATTTTCGGCATCCACTTGAGGGTTCCTTTTCTTGTGGTCTTGTTCTAGTCTCCCTAGGCTCTGTGACAATTGTTTTCCAGCCTCCCCCACTCCTTTTTCCTGGCTGCTCCCTGTGGTCCCATTGGCACCTGTGCATTCCCACCTCCCTTCGCTCTATTGGCTGTTGACTTCGAACAGGTCTTGGAATAAGTTGATGAATGGCTTCCACGCTTTGTGGAAGCCATTCTCTGATCTTCAGTTGGTGAACTTGATCGTCTCCAGGTGGAGAAATTCCGATAGGTCTGCCAGCCAGTCTGCGGCTGTGGGTGGTGCTGCTGATCGCCAGCCGAGCAGGATTCTCCGGCGGGAGATTAGGGAAGCAAACGTTAAGGGTTCCGGCCCTCTTCCCCATGAATAGTTCTGGCTGGTCCGATACCAGCCAAGACTGCCACTCTTGGGCACGGCCCCACCCCCTCCACCTTAGACATTGCCTCGAAGAAGGCTGTGCAGAACCAGACGAGTCTGGGGCAGGCCCAGAACATACAGTGCAGAAGGAGGCCATTCGGCCCATTGAGTCTGCACCGAACCACTTAAGCCCTCACTTCCACCCTATCCCCGTAACCGAATAACCCCTCCTAACCTGTTTTTTGGACACTAATGGCAATTTATCATGGCCAATCCACCTAACCTGCACGTCTTTGGACTGTGGGAGGAAACTGGAGCACCCGGAGGAAACCCACGCAGACACCGGGAGAACGTGCAGACTCCACACAGACAGTGACCCAGCGGGGAATCGAACCTGGGACCGTGGCGCTGTGAAGCCACAGGGCTAGTGACTTGTGCTACCGTGCTGCACATGTGGGTGTGGTTGATCAGGCCTCCTTGGCATGTTCACATTTGTCCTCCAACTCCGGGAAGAACCTGCTCATTTTGGTTCTTGTCAGCTGTGCTCCGTGCACCACTTTCAGCTGCATGAGGCTTAGCCTTGTGCCTGAGTTGGAGTTGGCCCTCTTCAGTGCTTCGCTCCAGAGTCCCCACCCTATTTCCGTTCCTGGCTCCATGTCTCACCCAGTGGGGAGTGCGTCCTTTCTAAGACTCAGCCACACAGGTCCCCACGGTTTCCCTTCCCCAGACTGTCAACATCCAGTAACTCCTCGAGCATTGTGCTTCTCAGGGTTCAAGGGTATTTACTCGTCTACTTGCAGAGAAAGGTTCTGACCTGTAGATGTTGGGAGTTTTTTCCCGTTTGGTAATTCCAGTCTCTCCGTCAGCTCCTCTATCTCCCATGTAGAAGTCCCTAACAGTCAGTGTCACCCTGTCCTGTCTCCACCTCTTAAAGGTGGCGTGTGCACGGCTGGTACAAACCTATGGTTGCCGCAGATGGGGGCCATGATGGAAACTTCAGTCAGACTGAAATGTTTTCTCATCTGGTTCCAAGTTCTCAGGGTCGCTACCACCACTGGACTAGTTGAGTGTTTTGCTGACGGGCATGTGGGCGCTGCCGTGGTGAGGACCCAGAAGGTTGTTCCTCTACAGGAGCTCTCCTCCATTCTCACCTATTCAGTGTCTGGATTCTTCACCCATCCCCTCACTCTCTCTGACGTGGCTGACCAGTTGTAGTATTGCAAGTTTGGGAGGGTCAGAACCCCCATGTTTCTTCTCCTTAGGAGTACTGCTTTGGGGATTCTTGGATTCTTCCCCAACCCCCCCACACAAATGCCGTAATCATTTTGTCTATTGAATGGGAAAAGGCCTTGGGGATATAGATTGGTATGGATCTAAACAGGAAGAGGAACCTGGGCATTACGCTCATCTTGATCGTCTGCACCCTCCTTGCCAGGGAAAGCAGGAGTGCATTCCATCTCTGTAGGTCCTTTTTAACTTCCTCCGCCAGACTGGTCAGGTTCCACTTGTGGATCCGTGTCCAGTCGTGCACAATCTGGATCCCCAGATAAAGGAATTTGTTTTGGGCTATTTTAAACAGTAGCCCCTCCAGCTCTGCCCCTCCCCCTCTCGGGTTTACCGGGAAAACTTTGCTTTTTGCCCAGATTGTTTGTAGCCCGAGAAGGCTTTGAATTCTCCCAGGATCTTCCCGATTTCTTTCATGCGCTTTGTGGGTCCGAGATGTAGAGGAGCAGGTCATCCGCATAGAGTGAGACTCCATGCTCACAGCCTCCTTTTCGGATTCCCTTCTAGCCTTTAGCCACTCTCAAGGCGATCGCCAGCGGCTTGATTGCCAGGAAGAATATGAGGGGGACAGCGGGTATCTCTGCCTTGTGCCTCTGTGCAGCTGGAAGTATTCAAAGCTGGTGTCATTGGTCCGTATGCTCTCCTTGGGGGCGTTGTACAGGGGGTTCTACCTAATCCAAACCACTCTAGTACCTCAATTAGATATTTCCAATCGACTCTGTCGAAGGCGTCTGGTGTACTCTTCCCAGATGTGGTCATAATCATGTTCAGCAACTCCTGATGTTCAGAGTTAGCTGTATAACCTGAACAAAGCTTGTCTGGTCTTCTATGATCACCCCTGGTACGCAGTTCTCCAGCTGCTTAGCCAGAACATGAATATTTTTGCGTCCAAATGAGCAGCAAAATGGATCTGCATGATCCGCACTCCGTTGGATCTTTGTCCTTTTTTATTATCAGTGATATGGTGGCACGTGTTAGCGTTGGAGGTAGGGTGCCCTCACTAGAGAATCTGCGAACATTCCCCACAGATGCGGCGCCAGTGCTGTCGCAAATTCTTTGTAGAAATCCGTCGGGAACTCGTCAGATCCCGGCCCCTTTCCTGCCTGCGTGGAGTTTTTTTTTTCTAAATTTAGAGTACCCAATTATTATTTTTTTCCAATTAAGGGGCAATTTAGTGTGGCTAATCCACCTAACCTGCACATCTTTGGGTTGTGGGGGTGAGACCCACACAGACATGGGGAGAATGTGCAAACTCCACATGGACAGTGACCCAGAGCCAGGATTCCAACCCGGGTCCTTAGCGCTGCAGTCCCAGCCTGCATAGAGTTGATGCTCTCCATGATCTCTCCTAGTCCTAGTGGTGCTTCCAGCCCCGTCCATCTATCGTCCCCCACGACTGGCATGTCCAGTCCATGGAGGAACCATTCCATCTCCGAGTCCCTATGAAGGGGCTCGGAGGTATACAGTCCCCGGTAGAAGAAGAAGAACTCAAATGCTTTGTTGACCTTTTTTGGTTGGCCAGCAGTCTGCCTTCGCTATCCTTTACCTGAGCTATTTCCCTCGTGGCTGCCTGCTTTCTCAGCTGGTGAGCCAGCAGGTGGCTGCCTTCTCTCCATGCTCATAAAAGGTCCCCCGTGTCTGGCGGATTTGGTACACTGCACTCCTGGTGGATAGCAGGTTAAAGTCTATTTGTAGCTTTTTCCTATCGGCCAGAGGCTCTACGGTCAGGGCATCTTCAATTGACCTCCAGAATGGGATCAATCAGTTGTTGCCCAGCCACCCGTTCTTCCCTGTCTCTAAGTGCCTTAAGAGGTGATCATTTCTCCCCTAATTACAGCCTTCTGTGCCTCCTAGAACATGGAAGGTGAGACTTCCCCGTTCCGGTTGTTCGTAACATACACGCCTATGGCCTGTGATGTTTTCTGGCAGAAGACCTTGTCGGCCAAGAGGGTCGTGTCCAACCTCTATGTGGGGCGTTGGGCACAGCCCGTCTCCAACCTCACAGCACAGATGGGGGAACTCACCTCCTTGGGGCTGGTTTAGCACAGGGCTAAATCGCTGGCTTTGAAAGCAGACCAAGGCAGGCCAGCATAGAACATAGAACGATACAGCGCAGTACAGGCCCTTCGGCCCACGATGTTGCACCGACATGGGAAGTCAAAAACTAAAGGCCATCTAACCTACACTATGCCATTATCATCCAGATGCTTATCCAAAACATAGAACATAGAACACGGTTCAATTCCCATACCAGCCTCCCCGAACAAGCGCCATGATTTTCATTTCATTTCATGTTCAAACCGTGCCAGTGGATTTTTTGTGCCCACCTGAGAGGGCAGACAAGGCCTCGGTTTAACAGCGCACCTGAAAGCTGGCACCTCCCCCAGATAAATGTTTGCTTATTCGCAGAATAGAAACGGGTATGAAGTTAATTTGGGCAACCGTGCGTGAATTCAAATCAAAAGATTTTCTTCAGGTCTGCTAGAAACAGTGAGGTAATATCAGCAACCTACAGAGCCAGATGAGCAGTTCAGGGGGATCAATATTAGTCAGAAGGATGCGGAGTGAAGCAAGGGGCAGCTGGAATTTAATTAAGCGATTCAACAGGATTGCGACAGGAAACAGGAAACGTGTGTAACTATTGAAAAGCCATAGCAATAGGTGGAACAGGAAAGGGATGGGGATGTGATTACTGGTCATCTATTTGCAGCTTTTGCTGAAGGCCAGTGTTTGGATCCAGAGTCCATCTTATCCACATTTGCCCAGATGTCAAATTTGCCTGGGTCAACCTCACTCTGGATCAGAAGATTGCAGGTTCAAGCCCCGCTCCAGAGATTTGAGCACAGAGTCTTGGCTGAAACCACCGTGCATCGGGAGCAAATACTAATTATTGAGATTCTGGGAACTTGGGAAAGGGCAGGCATTGACTTCCAAAAATCCTGTGTGCCAGTCAGTGACTAGTGTCTCCTGTTCAAGTGAGTTTTGCAGTTTAAAATTTCAAGTTGCATTTGCGACAGCAGCTTCATTAGTTAATGTTGGCCGGGAAGTGCCCTCCAGCATGATGGGCTGCACATGGGTCCTCATTGTAATTTGGGATGTGGCATAATTTTTTGCAAAATTAAGATACAGCAGATTAAAAAAAAGCAAATTACTACGGATGCTGGAAATCTGAAACAAAACGGAAAATGCTGGAAATGCTTAGTAGAATCACAGAATCAACGGCATGGAGACAGGCCCTTCGGCCCAAACTGGTCCATCTAAGCTAACCCCATTTGCCTACATTTGGCCCATATCCCTCTCAACCTTTCCTATCCATGTATCTGTCCAAATGCCTTTTTTTTTTTTTAAATAATTTTTATTGAAATTTTTCGATACAAACATTTACCCCTACTACATTTTAAATTATAACACAACAAATCCCCCCTGGAAAATCCTCCCCACGCCCTCCCCCGCGCGCACCCCCCCACCCTCCCCCCCCCCCCCCCCCCCGCGCTACCAGTCTAGCAACCAAACCGTTTTTCCCTTTCTGCCGATGGCCTCGGGCAGTCATTGCCCGCCACCCCCCGCTGACGTGCTCCCTTCGTTGCTATCCCCCCCCCCCCCCCCTCCCTTCCCCCCCCCCCCCCCTTTCTCCCCGGGTTGCTGCTGTTTCGGCCTCCAGTTCCTATCTCTGATCCAGAAAGTCAAGGAAGGGCTGCCACCGCCGGAAGAACCCCTGTACCGACCCTCTCAGGGCGAATTTGATTCTTTCCAATTGGATGAAGCTTGCCATGTCGTTTAACCAGGTGTTAACACTTGGTGGCCTTGTGTCCCTCCACTGAATCAAGATCCTTCTCCGAACTACCAAGGACGCAAAGGCCAATATTCCGGCTTCCCCTGCCTCCTGTACTCCTGGCTCCACCCCAACCCCAAAAATCGCTAGCCCCCACCCTGGTTTGACCCTGGTTCCCGCCACTCTCGATACCGTCCCCGCCACCCCCTCCCAGAACTCTTCCAGTGCCGGGCACATCCAGAACATATGTACATGGTTCGCAGGGCTTCCCGAACACCTAACACACCTGTCCTCACCCCCGAAGAACCGACTCATCCTAGTCCCCGTCATATGGGCTCTGTGCAGCACCTTAAATTGGATGAGGCCCAACCTTGCGCACGACGACGACGAATTGACCCTCTCTAAGGCATCCGCCCATGTCCCATCTTCTATCTGCTCTCCCAGCTCCGCTTCCCACTTGTCTTTCAGCTCCTCTATCGATACCTCCTCCACCTCCTGCATTATTTTGTAGATGTCCGAGACCTTCCCTTCTCCGACCCAGACCCCTGACAGCACCCTATCACTCACCCCTCTATCGGGAAGCAAGGGAAATCCTTCCACCTGTCGTCTGGCAAATGCCTTCACCTGCAGGTATCTAAACGTGTTCCCCGGGGGAAGCTCAAATTTCTCCTCCAGCTCTCCCAGGCTCGCAAACCTCCCCTCTATGAACATGTCCCTCAGTTGCCTGATGCCCGCCCTGTGCCAGCTCTGGAATCCCCCGCCAGTGTTCCCCGGGACAAATCTGTGGTTCCCTCTCAGTGGCGCCGCCATCAGACCCCCCACTTCCCCCCTGTGTCGCCTCCACTGCCCCCAGATTTTCAGGGTGGCCGCCACTACCGGACTCGTGGTATACCTTGTGGGGGGGAGCGGCCATGGTGCCGTTACTAGCGCCCCCAGGCTTGTATTGCCGCAGGACGCCCTCTCCATACGTTTCCAAGCTGCCCCCTCCCCCTCCATCACCCACTTGCGCACCATCGATGCGTTCGCCGCCCAGTAGTATCCGGAGAGATTGGGTAGCGCTAATCCTCCCCTGTCCCTACTCCGTTCCAAGAAAATCCTTCTCACTCTAGGGGTGCCATGTGCCCACACATAGCCCATAATGCTGCTAGTTACCTTCTTGAAGAAGGCCCTGGGGAGAAAGATGGGCAAGCACTGAAACAGAAACAAGAACCTCGGGAGGACCGTCATTTTGACTGACTGCACCCTCCCTGCTAGCGACAGCGGTACCATGTCCCACCTCTTGAACTCCCCCTCCATCTGCTCCACCAGCCTTGAAAAGTTCAGCTTGTGGAGGGTCCCCCAGTTCCTTGCCACCTGCACCCCCAAGTACCTGAAGCTCTTTACTGCTCTCTTAAAGGGGAGCCGCCCAATTCCCTCCCCCTGATCTCCCGGGTGTATCACAAAGACCTCACTTTTACCCACATTTAATTTATATCCCGAAAAGTCCCCAAACTCCGCTAGTATTTCCATTACCTCCGGCATTCCCCCTTCCGGGTCCGCCACATATAACAACAAATCATCCGCATAGAGTGATACCCGATGTTCCTCCCCTCCCCTTGTCAGTCCTCTCCACCCCCCTGAACCCCTCAGTGCCATCGCCAACGGTTCGATCGCTAATGCAAATAGTAAGGGGGATAGGGGGCATCCCTGCCTGGTACCTCGATGGAGCCCAAAATACTCTGACCTCCTCCCGTTTGTAACCACACTCGCCATCGGGGCCGAATACAGCAGCTTCACCCACTTGATAAATCCCTCCCCAAACCCAAACCGTTCCAGCGTCTCCCACAGGTATTCCCACTCCACCCTATCGAATGCCTTCTCCGCATCCAGTGCTACCACTATCTCAGCCTCCCCCTCCACTGCTGGCATCATAATCACATTCAACAGTCTCCGGACATTTGTGTTAAGTTGTCGTCCCTTTACGAACCCCGTCTGGTCCTCATGGATTACCCCTGGCACACAATCCTCTATTCTGGTTGCCAGGACCTTTGCCAACAGTTTGGCATCTACATTCAAGAGGGAGATAGGCCTGTAGGACCCGCACTGTACAGGGTCTTTGTCCCGCTTCAGGATCAAGGAGATCAGGGCCTGTGACATTGTCGGGGGCAGAACCCCCCCCTCTCGCGCCTCATTGAAGGCTCGCACCAGCACTGGACCCACCAAGTCCACATACTTCTTATAAAATTCCACCGGGAACCCATCCGGCCCCGGCGCCTTCCCCGCCTGCATCTGGCCTATCCCTTTAACTAGCTCCTGCAGCTCTATCGGCGCCCCCAGCCCCTCCACCCGTTCCTCCTGGACCTTTGGGAACCTCAATCTATCGAGGAAGTTCTCCATTCCCCCCCTCCTCCTGGGCGGCTCAGACCGGTACAATTCCCTGTAGAAATCCCTGAAGACCCCGTTCACCTCTTGCCCCTTCTGCACTACGTTCCCTCCCTTCTCTCTCACTCCCCCAATCTCTCTAGCTGCATCTCGCTTGCGCAGCTGGTGTGCTAGCATCCTGCTCGCCTTTTCCCCGTACTCATAGACCGCGCCCTGTGCCCTTCTCCATTGCGTCTCCGCCTTCCTAGTGGTCAGTAGGTCAAACTGGGCCTGTAAACTGCGCCGCTCCCTCAACAGCCCCTCCTCTGGTGTCTCCGCATATCTCCTGTCCACTTCTATAAGTTCCCCCACCAGTCTCTCCCTCTCCTGCCTCTCCTTCCTTTCTCTGTGTGCCCTTATGGAGATCAGCTCTCCTCTGATCACTGCTTTCAGGGCCTCCCAGACTACCCCCACCTTCACCTCACCCGTGTCGTTCGTGCCCAGATATCTCTCAATGCCCTTCCGGACCCTTCCGCACACCTCATCGTCCGCCAGCAGCCCCACATCCAGGCGCCACAACGGGCGCTGGTCCCGTGCTTCCCCCAGTTCTACCTCTACCCAGTGTGGTGCATGGTCCGAAATCGCAATGGCCGAGTACTCCGTGTCCTGCACTCTCGAAATCAGCCCCCTGCTCAGTACAAAAAAGTCTATTCTGGAGTACACCCTGTGGACGTGGGAGAAAAAAGAATACTCCCTCGCCCTTGGCCTGCCAAATCTCCAAGGGTCTACCCCCCCCATCTGCTCCATGAACCCCCTTAGCACCTCTGCCGCTGCCGGCCTCCTATTCGTCCTGGAACTCGATCTGTCCAGCCCAGGGTCGAGCACTGTATTGAAGTCCCCCCCCATGATCAGGCCCCCTGCCTCCAGACCCGGAATGAGGCCCAACAGGCGCCTCATAAAACCCGCGTCATCCCAATTCGGGGCATACACATTCACCAGCACCACATTCTCTCCCTGCAGCCTACCCTTCACCATCACGTACCTACCCTCCTTATCTGCTACCACCTGCGCCGCCACGAACGACACCCTCTTTCCCACCAAAATCGCCACCCCCCGGTTCTTTGCGTCCAAGCCTGAGTGGAACACCTGTCCCACCCACCCCCTTCTCAGGCGTACCTGGTCTACTACTCTCAAGTGAGTCTCCTGCAACATTGCCACATCCGCCTGCAGTCCCTTTAGGTGTGAAAAAACCCTTGCTCTCTTGACCGGCCCATTCAGCCCCCTCACGTTCCAAGTAATCAACCGGGTCGCGGAGCGACCTGTCCCTTTCCCCTGTCTATTAGCCATGTCCTGTCCCCTGTTCGCCCCGGGTCGACCCTCCCCTTCTGACCCGTTCCCCATGGCGATGGCCCCCCCCCCTCTCTCCTCCCGTTCTTCCCTTCCCGTCCTCGGCCTTTCCAGCAGCAACCCGGTATCCCCCCCAACCCCCCTTCCCCTGGCTAGGACCCCTCCTAGCCGCGGTGTATCCACCATCGTACTCCCGAGAGTCAGCTGATTTTCGCTGACCCGGCTGCCCCTGCCACACTCCGACTCCTCCCGATGTGGGGGGGGAGGGGCCTCCCCCCCCCCTTGCCATCCCTCTCTGACCCCGCTTCAGCGCGGGAAAAGCCGCCATTGCTGGCCACACCCCCCTCTTCTCTCCTCCCCCTTCCTCCGTCCCGCGCGCGGGAAACAGGGGAAAGCCCGCGCTTTCGCCCGGCCACACCCTACCCCGCCATCTTCGATTCCACCCCCGTCCCCATCCAAGCCCATAAAAAAGCCCCCTTAAAACGAGAGGAAGAAAAAAGAGAAAAAGAAAACACGCATAACCAACTTGCACCCCCCCCCGTCCCGCCTCCCCAACTTAACAATATAACAATATAAATAACAAATCTCAAATAAATACATAAATACATAACTATGCCTGCATAACTAAATAACTACCCAATAATAACGTATTTAACCATCACCCTCCATCGAACAGAACAGTAACCATAACCCTTAAAGAACAGATCAAAAAACAGTAAAAAAGCCCCCCCTACAACAACAATAATTAAGGGAAGTTGGCAACGGGAAGAGACACACAAAAAGGAACAAGGAAACCCCCCATAACACAAGTTTCAAAGAAACCAAACGATCCATCAACTTTAACCAAGTTCCGACCTGGCCTAAGAAAGACATGGGCCACTTGATCAGTCAAGGGTACTCGGGCGGCCTCGACCGCCGGCGTTCCCAAGTTCTAGTTCAGGTCCAGCTTTTCCTCCCGAACAAAAGTCCATGCCTCCTCTGGGGTCTCAAAGTAATGGTGCTGGTCCTTGTAGGTGACCCACAAGCGCGCTGGCTGCAGCATTCCGAACTTGATCCTCTTTGCGTGCAGCACCGCCTTCGTCCGGTTAAACCGGGCCCGCCGCTTTGCCACCTCCGCACTCCAGTCCTGATATATCCGCACCGTCGAATTCTCCCATTTGCTGCTTTTCTCCCTCTTGGCCCACCTCAGCACTTTCTCCCGATCACAGAAACGCTGGAATCGCACCAGCACCACCCTCGGGGGCTCGTTCGCCCTAGGCCGCCTAGCCATGACCCGATATGCTTCTTCCAGCTCCAGGGGCGATGGACCGGCCCCCTCTCCCATCAGGGAGCTCAGCATCTCCGCTACATATTTCGGGAGATCAGGCCCCTCCAGGCCTTCTGCTAGGCCCAGGATCCTCAAGTTCTTCCGCCTCATTCGAGTGTCCAGCTCCTCAAAGCGGCTCTGCCATTTCAGGTGGAGTGCCTCGTGCACCTCCACCTTTCCCACGAGGACCGTGGCCTCCTCCTCCCTTGCAGTCATCTCCTGCTGCAGCTCTCTTATCGACGCCTCTTGGGTCGCCTGGGCCCCCATCAGCCTTGTGGTCGTCGTGTTCATAGACTCTAAGAGTTCCACTTTCAGCTCCGTAAAACACCGGAGGAGAGCGGCCTGCTGCTCCTCCGCCCATTTTCTCCAATCTTCTAGTGCGCCACCGGCCGCCATTTTGGTCCTCTTCCCCCGCTTTTTTTCGGGGAGCTGCTGCCGCTTTTTTTGTCGCCCCACTCCGAGTACCGACCATAAAGTTGGTCTCACTCTCCTCAGGGAGCCTTCCCCCACCGGGATTCGTCTTTACAGTACCGTCGGGGCCCTCCAATCGGCCCTTAAACACCTTTGTCGCAGGAGCTGCCAAATGTGCGACTTAGCTGGTCATAGCCGCAACCGGAAGTCCCAAATGCCTTTTAAATGTTGCCAATGTCCCTGCCTCAACCGCTTCCTCCGACAGCTCATTCCACATACGTACCACACTCGGTGTGAAAAAGTTGCTCCTCAGGTTCCCATTAAAGTTTTCCCCTCTTAACTTAAACCTATGCCCTCGATTCCCCAACCCTGAGAAAAAGACGAGTGCATTCACCCTATCCCTCTCATGATCTTGTACACCTTTATAAGATCATCCCTCAGTCTCCGACGCTCCAAAGAAAAAAGTCCTCGCCTGTCCAATCTCTTTCTATAACTCAATCCCTCGATATAACTCAATCCCTGGCAATATCCTTGTAAATCTCTTCTACACTCTCTCCAGTTTAATAACATCTTTCCTATAAGCAAGGCGACCGAAACTGAACACAATACACCAGGTGGGGGCTCACCAACATCCTGCACAACTGCAACGTAACTTTCTATACTCAATGTTTACAGTAACATCATTGTAGTGTTAATGTAAGCTTACTTGTGAAAATAATTTAAAAAGATAAAAGATTATTATTGAAGGCCAGCATGCCAAAAGCCTTCTTCACTGCCTTATTTACATGTGACTCCACCTTTAGAGCACCATGCACCCGAACTCCAAGGTCCCTTTGTTCCACAATATTCTCTAAGGTCCTACCATTCACCATGAAGTCCTAACTTGATTTGACTTTCCAAAATGCAACACCTCACACTTATCTGTATTGTAGTCCATTTGCCATTTCTCAGCCCACTTCCTCAACTGATCAAGATCATGCTGCACATTTTGATAACCGTTCTCACGGTCTACAACAACACCTATTTTCGTATCATTTGCAAACTTACTGATCATGCTGCTCAATGTGGATATAGATAACAAACAGCAATTGGCCCAGCACTGATCCGAGGCACACCACTAGTCGCAGGCCTCCAAACCGACAAGCATCCTTCCACCATTACCCTCTGCTTCCGACCATCAAGCCAATTGTATATTCAATTTGCCAGCTCTCCCTGGATTCCATGTGAACTAACCTTCCATAGCAGCCTACCATTTCGAACTTTATCAAAGGCCTTAATGAAGTTCATATAGACTACGTCTACCACCAACCTTCCTGGTCACTTCATCAAAGAACTCTGACAAATTTGTACAGCATGATCTCCCATGCACAAAGCTGTGCTGACTACTCCTAATCAAACCAGGTCTTTCCAAATGCCTGTATATCTTGTCCCTCAGTATCCTTTCTAGTAACATACCCCTACAGGTGTTAGGATTATTGGTCTATAATTCCCAGGTTTTTCTTTGCAGCCCTTCTTAAATAAGGGCACAGCATTTGCTACCCTCCAGTCGTCTGGTACCTCAGCCGTGGCTAACGATGATGCAAATATCTCAGCCAGGCCTCCTGCAATTTCTTCTCTAGCCTCACGCAGTGATCTTGGATATACCTGGTCAGGGCCAGGAGATTTATCCATATTCATACATTTTAATACGTCTACTGTACTGTGAACTGTCCCCAATATATTGCCACTAACCTTCCCATGCTACCAAGTCTTCATCTCTTTCTTCACAGTAAACACAGGAGAAATATTAATTGAGAACCTCGCCCATCACCTGCGGTTCCACACGTGTCCAATTTGGTCCTCGAGGGGTCCTATTCTCTCTCTAGTTATTCATTTTCCTTTGATGTACTTAAAGAATCCCTTTGGATTCACCGTAATCCTTGCTCTGCCCCATTTCCCAGGAGTAGGTCAAGTTTTGCCCTTTCCCATGCAGGACCTCCACACTGCCTGAGAAAACATTCCTGAACACACTTAACAAATTCCACCCCATCTAAGCCCTAACACTATGGCAGTCCCAGTCTATGTTAGGAAAATTAAAATCCCCTATGACAACCCTATTTTTCCTGCAAGTCTCTCCAATCTCCCTGCATATTTGTTCTTCTAATTCCCGTTGACTATTTGGGGGCCAATAGTACAATACCATTAAGGTCACCATCTCCTTCTTATTTCTTAGCTCCACCCACAAAGCCTCACTGGATGATCCCTACCTCTGTTTTTTCATCTCTGACTACTGCCGTGATGCTCCACAGTAAACACAGAGGAGAGATTTTAATTGGGAACCTCGCCCATCTCCTGCAGTTCCACGCAGGGGCTGGTTCAGCACAGGGGTAAATTGCTGGCTTTTAAAACAGACCAAGACAGGCCAGCAGCACGGTTCAATTCCCGTACCAGCCTCCCTGAACAGGCGCCGGAATGTGGCGACTAGGGACTTTTCACAGTAACTTCATTTGAAGCCTACTTGCAGGGGCTGGTTTAGCACACTGGGCTAAAATCGCTGGCTTTGAAAGCAGCCCAAGGCAGGCGAGCAGCACAGTTCAATTCCCGTACCAGCCTCCCCGAACAGGCGCCAGAATGTGGCGACTAGGGGCTTTTCACAGTAACTTCATTTGAAGCCTACTTGTGACAATAAGCGGTTTTCATTTTCATTTTTCATATGTGTCCACTTTGGTCCTCGAGGGGTCCTATTCTCTCTCTAGTTCTTCTTTTTCCTTTAATATACTTAAAGAATCTCTTTGGATTCACCTTAATACTCTCGGCCAAAGCTACCTCATGTCCCCTTTCTAAACTTGAGTATACTCCTGTACCCTGCAGTAGGTCAGGAAGAATTGATGCTGTGTGAGAAACAGTTAATTTAATTGATTAAGTTAATTGATGCTGGGTAAGAAATAGTTAATTTAATTCTGATGAAAGATCATCAACCTCAAATGTTAACTCTGTGTCTCACACCGCAGATACTGCCTGGGCTGAGCATTTCCATTTTTTCTGGTTTTATAGCATATAATACTGTGTCTCTTTAATACTGTGTCTCTTTAAACTTACTATGTATAGGAAGCCAGCTTGCATCAGTGTTTGTATAAGTCTGGGATTTGCATTCCAAAAAGCTGGAAAACAGGGTGTGACATACATTTGAAAAGTTATCTTATTCCGTCATGTCGTCTAAAGGTCAACTCATCTTCAGAAAACACTAAACCAGTCTTAAATCTGTGTACAGTCTTCACAAATTATTTATTAGTGTATGCTGCTGCTCCTGCGGTACTGAAGTGTTAGCCAAGTCTCCCGAATGGGTTTTCATCTACAACTTTTTGATCCAGCGTGAGGCTGATCGAGAGAAATATGACATTAGTGCAAATTGGGCAGAGTGGATTCTGGGTCAGCAAAAGCTGTAACACCACAGGTGTCAACTTTGACCAAAATGGACAACACTCTTGCCCCCGAGCCAGGCAGCTATGGGTACAAGCCCCAACAAATTTAGAGCTCATAGAACACCTAACAACAGTGCAGAAGCAGGCCATTCGGCCCACCCAGTCTGCGCCAACCCTCAGAAAAGGCACTCCAGCCAGGTCCACATCCCCGCCGACCCCATCCCTGTAACCTAACCTGCACGTCTTTGGACACAAGGGGAAATTTAACATGGCCAAATTCACCTAGCCTGCCCACCTTTGGACTGTGGGAGGAAACTGGAACGCCCGGAGGAAACCACACAGATACTGGGAGAACAGGCAAACTTCACACAGACAGTCACCCAAGGCCGGGATTGAATCCGGGTCCCAGGCGCTGTGAAGCAGCAGTTCTAACCACTGTGCCACCGTGCTGCACCAGAGAGTGTGTTGTTTTTCAGATGAGACATTAAACTGAACCCTTTTGGATGGGCATAAATAATCCTGCTATAAAAATGTTACCTTTTATACATATTTTTCTTGATATTGATTACATCTCCAGGCACTGTTCAGTTATGAAGTTGCATAGCTCAACTGTATACTGTCACCTACATTACACATTTTAAACCCTGATAATTTTCAAATAACATTTTATCTGGCCTCAGTCAGGGTATAACAGGCCTGAGAATAAACTGTGTGGCATCTATACCATGCCCATTTACCTTGACTAGTCCTGGTGGCTACTGCACCTTAAAAGCAACATACCGGAAACCTTTTTGGTGAACACTGTAAGAAGTCTTACAACACCAGGTTAAAGTCCAACAGGTTTGTTTCAAACACGAGCTTTCGGAGCACTGCTCCTTCCTCAGGTGAATCTTTGGTGAGGTGTGCTTAGCCACTGCACAAACTCAAAACTTTAATCTTGCTTTATATCTATTGCCTCAGCCAGAATAAGCCAGAGAAGGAACACGGAGGTGTCCGATTAAGACAATTAGCGCTAACAGACTGAATTCTACTCTTGAAATTAGGATTATACCATTGCGTACAGGTGATCAAGAAGAGCTCGCAGTGCTGTCAAAGAAACTAAAATACCGATAACTTCATACATGTATTATCTGGGCTTGCAATACACATCTAACATAAGGAAACATGAACAGATATAGAAACAAAGATGTATAAATAAACACATATGTTAACAAATGCACACTCACAAACATACAAATATAAACACAGACACGAACCACGCAAGATATACAGATTTGAATCTGTACACATGTATATGGGGCGAAATTCTCCGACCCCGTGGCAAAAATTCTCCGCCACCCGGGAATTGGCGGGGCGGGAATCACGCCACGTCGAGCGGCGAGCCCCCTGCGGCGATTCTCCGGCCCGTGATGGGCCGAAGTCCCGCCGCTGGGAGACCCGTGATGGGCCGAAGTCCCGCCGCTGGGAGACCTCTCCCGCCGCCGAGGTTTGAACCACCTCTGGTGGCGGCGGGATCGGCGGCGCGAGCGGGCCCCCCGGGGGGGGGGGGGGGGGGGGGGATCAGACCCCGGGGGGTGCCCTCACGGTGGCCAGGCCCGCGATCGGGGTCCACCGATCGGTGGGCAGGCCAGTGCTGTGGGGGCACTCTTTCTCTTCCGCCGCCGCCACGGCCTCCGCCATGGCGTAGGCAGAAGAGAATCCCCCAGCGCGCATGCGCCGGTGGTGACGTCAGCGGCAGCTGCCGCTGACGTCACCACCGGCGCATGCGCGAACCGGCGTAGGCCTTTCGGCCAGCCCCGGCGTAGGCCTTTCGGCCAGCCCCGGCGAAGGCCTTTCGGCCAGCCCCGGCGCCGGGCAGCGGGCCTGAAAGTCCGCTGGTGCTGGTTTTCGCGCCAGTCGACGTGGTGCCAACCGCTCCGGCGTGGGCCTAGACCCCAATGGTGCGGAGAATTCAGCACCTTTGGGGCGGCCCGACGCCGGAGTGGTTGGCGCCACTCCCTTACGCCGGGACCCCCCGCCCCGCCGGGTAGGGGAGAATGCCGCCCATGATTTGTAGCTTTGAGTAAACTTGCTTGGCAATAAAGCAAAATGACAAGAAGCACACTAGAAAGTGTAGGCAGGCTAACAAGAAGAACAACGTTAGTCAGAACTTGTACTGACTATTTATATGCTTCACCTCACTCTCACACACTTGGCACAGTTGAGAGTTTCATACACACAACTGTCAGTTCGCACACACAGGCAATTATTCAACCATGACAGCCACACATTCGCTGAATACTGCCTGGCACTCACTGACAAACTTCTGTCTTTCTTGCAGGAGGTGGTGTGCAATTGAAAAAATATTTTTTTTTTTTTAAATCAAAGGAGGAAAGTGTGCTTGCATCTTAAAATGGTAGCCATGATGTGGAGATGCCGGCGTTGGACTGGGATGAGCACAGTAAGAAGTCTTACAATACCAGGTTAAAGTCCAACAGGTTTGTTTCGAATCAGTAGCTTTTGGAGCACAGCTCCTTCCTCAGATGAATGAAGAGGTGGGTTCCAGAAGCATATATAGACAAAGTCAAAGATGCAGTACAATACTTTGAATGCAAGTCTTTGCGGGTAATTAAGTCTACAGGTCCGGACGGAGCAACTGGAGAGAGGGATAATCACAGGTTAAAGAATTGTCTCAAGCCACAACAGTTGGTAGGATTTTGCAAGCCCAGGCCAGACGGTGGGGGGGTGAATGTAATGCAACATGAATCCAAGGTCCCGGTTGAGGCCGTACTCATGTGTGCTCGGTGATTCTGCGTTGTCGCGTGTCCTGTAATGCGATTCATGTCGCATTACATTCACCCCCCACCATCTGGCCTGCGCTTGTGAAATGCTACCAACTGTCATGGCCGGAGACAATTCACACCTCTTTAACCTGCGATTATCCCTCTCTCCAGGTGTTCTGTCTGAACCTGTAAAGACTTAATTACCTGCAAAGACTCGCATTTAAAGTATCGTACTGCATTTTTGACTTTGTCTGTATATATGGTTCTGGAACCCACCTCTTCATTCACCTGAGGAAGGAGCTGTGCTCTGAAAGCTAGTGATTCGAAACAAACCTGTTGGACTTTAACCTGGCATTGTAAGACTTCTTACTGAACTTTAAATGGTGCACAGAGCACACCTAGAACATACAGTGCAGAAGGAGGCCAGTCGGCCCATCGAGCTGCACCGACCCACTTAAGCCCTCACTTGCACCCTACCCCGTAACCCAATAACCCCATCTAACCTTTTTTGGTCACTAAGGGCAATTTATCATGACCAATCCACCTAACCTGCATATCTTTGGACTGTGGGAGGAAACCAGAGCACCCGGAGGAAACCCACACACACACACAGGGAGAACGTGTGAACTCCGCACAGTGACCCATCGGGGAATCGAACCTGGGACCCTGGCGCTGTGAAGCCACAGTGCTAATCACTTGCGCTACCGTGCTGCCCACCAGGTTCTTCCCAGAGTTGGAGGATAAATGTGAATGGTGCCAGGGAAGCCCGGACAATGACACCCCATGTTCTGGGCCTGCCACAGACTTGTTGGGTTTTGGGCAGCCTTCTTCAAGGCAATGTCGAAGGTTATGGAGACAGGACCTTGCCCAAGAGTTGCAGTCTTCAGGGAATCGGACCAGCCAGAACTATTCATGGGGAAGGGGGTCAACACCCTCACCTTTGCTTCTCTAATGTCCCGTCGAAGCATCCTGCTCAGCTGGCGACTGCCAGCATTACCTACACTGCAGCCCAAGTACAGGTTGGTAGACCTGTTGGAATTTCTCAACCTGAAGACATTCTACAGTGCTTGAGGTGTAGGTACACCCACAGTGCTGTTTGGGAGGGAATTCCAGGACTTTGACCCGGCAATAGTGAGGGAACAGCAAAACATTTCCAAGTCAGGATGGTGAGTGACTTGGGTGGGAACCCTCAGGTAGTGGTGTTCCCAGGTATCTGCTGCCTTATAGATGGTAGCGGTCGTAGGTTTGAAAGATGTTGCCCAAGGAGCCTTGATGAGTTCCTGCAGTTCATCTTGTAGATGGTACACATGGCTGTGGAGGGAGTGAATGTTTGTGGAATGGATGCCAATCAAGCGGTTGCTTTGTCCTGGATGGTGGTCGAGCTTATTGAGTGTTGTTGGAGGTGCATTCATCCAGGCAAGTGGAGAGTACTCAATCATACTTCTGACCTGTGCCTTGTAGATAGTGGACTGGCTTTGGGGAGTCAGGAGGTGAGTTACCCTCCGCAGGATTCCTAGCCTTTGACGTGCTCTGCTTGCCACAGTATTTATATGGCTAGTCCAGTTCAGTTTCTGGTCAATGGTTACCCCAGGATGTGTAGTGGAGGATTCAGTAATTATAATACTACTCAATAGCAAGGGGCAATGTTTAGATCTCTTTGCATAGTATTTGTGTGGTGTGAATGTTACTGATGGCTGTTGTCTCAGCCCACCAAATTCTGCGTGCTACTATGGAAACTCACCATTGTTGCTATAGCACTGGATACCAATGTTTATCAGGGCACCACAATACATCAATCTGCTCTCAGAAGATGATAGTGGCTCCATGGAGCAAGAACCAGCTGTCCTCTCTCAGGATGACAGCATTCCTGTTCCTAGGTTTGCCAAGTCATCAGTGCCCATGCTGTTACCTATCATGTCAGTCAGTCAGCCAGCCAGCCCAGACTTCTCCAGCACAGTCTGAGATCGTGCAGTCTGGAGCTCTAGATTTAGAGCTGCCAGAGGTCACCCCTGCAGACCTCCTATTGCCTCCTGCATTGGAGCTCAGCAGCCTTTCACCATTCATGCGGCATGGTGCATATTGGCTAGCACTGCTGCCTCACAATGCCAAGGACCAGGCTTAAAAGTGGACAAATATCCAGGTCCGGATAAATTGTGTCACAGGATGCTGGAGGAGATTGCAGGGGCTTTGACCCAAATTTTTTATTCCTCTCTGGCCACAGGGGAGGTGCTAGAGGACTGGAGAACAGCTAATGTGGTCCCACTATTTCAGAAAGGTTGAGAGGTAAGCCAGGGAACTACAGACCAATGAGTCTCATGTCAATGGTAAGGAAACTATTAGAGAAAATTCGGAAAGAGAGAATCTATCTCCACTTGGAGAGGCAAGGTTTGATCAGGGATAGTCAGCATGGCTTTGTCAGAGGGACGTCATGCCTAACAAATTTGATTGAGTCTTTTGAGCATGTTACCAGATGTATAGTTGAGGGTAATGCAGTTGATGTAGTGTACATGGATTTCAACAAAGCCTTTGACAAGGTCCCACAATGGAAACTTATAAAGAACGAAAATGAACATGGGATACAGGGTAATTTGATAAGGCAGATTCAAAATTGGAGTAGCTGTAGGAGATAGACAGTGGTGACAGAGGACTGCTTTCGTGACTGGAAGCCAGTGTCCAGTGGCGACCACAGGGATCTGTGCTGGGTACCCTATTATTTGTCATTTATATAAATGACATAGATGACTACGTGGGGATAAGATCAGTAAGTTTGCTTACTGATGACACAAATATTGGCTGGGTATTGAGTGTCTTGGGTTACAGGAAGTTATAGAGGGGATGGTAAAATGGGGAGAAAATTGGCAGATGGAATTTAACCCTGAAAAGTGAGAGGTGATACACTTTGGAAGGAGTAATCTGACAAGGAAGTATCCATCGAATGGCCTGATACTGGGATGTTCCAAGGAACAAAAGGGCCTTGGCGTGTTTGTCCATCGATCTCTGAAGGTAGAAGGGCAGGTTAATCGGGTGGATAAAAAGGCCGATGGGACTTATTCGCCTTTATTAAACGAGGCATAGATTACAAAAGCAGTGAGGTCATGTTTGGTTGTATAGAACTTTAGTGAGGCCACAGCTGGAATATTGTGCACAATTCTGGTCACCACATTATAGGGAGGATCTGATTGCACTGGACGGCGTGCAGAGGCAATTCACCAGGATGTTGGCTAGAATGGAACATTTAAGTTATGAAGAGAGGTTGGATAGGCTTGGGTTGCTTTCAATGGAGCAGAGATGATGGAGGGGCGACCTAACAAGGTGTACAAGATTATGAGGGGCATGTGCAGAGTGGATAGGGAGCAGCTGTTCCTCTTCGTTGAAGGGTCAGTTACAAAGGGTCACAAGTTCAAGGTGAGGGGTAGAAGGAGGATTTGAGGGGAAACATTTTTACCCAGGCGGCCTGGAATGCACTGCCTGGGAGCGTGATAGTGGCGGGTTTGCCTCACATCTTTAAAAAAGTACCTGGATGAGCACTTGGCATGCCATAATATTCAAGGCCATGGGTCAAGTGCTGGAAAATGGGATTAGGTAGACGGTTCAGGGTTTTTTTTCATGCATCGGTGTAGACCAAATGGGCCGAAAGGCCTCTTCTGCACTGTATTATTCTGAAGAGACAGGCATGTTCTGGACAAGAGTCATGGGCCATGTCAAGAGTGGATAACCTTGTCGCCTAATAGCCACCTGGCAGAATGAATGAAGCATGATTGCTATACCGGGGTAATGGGCATTCACTTGCATGATTCACTGCCTGTGGTCACACAGTAAATGCTCGTTGAGGGAGTGGAATTCCTTTTGGCTCAGGGAAACAACACGAGGCCCAGTAAAGCAGTGCAGTCAATGTCTCCCTCCAACATGGATAGGCTTCCAATCTAAGCCAACCCTCCTGTTCACTACACCTACTGGTCTCTGACAAGAGGGAAAAAGATAAAGCTGTCTCCACCTTTGTTTCGGGAACTCCCTTATGCAGCAGTGAACTCTAAATTGTGAAATGTAGCTTACATCTCCAGCAGCAGCTTGGAAGAAGGCAGGCATATAAAAGTTAAGAGTCACAGCCACCTTGACAGCTCTAGACAATGTGGTCATTGCCCTGCTTTGAGGTTGCAGTTGTAGCTTCAGCAATTGGCAGATTTCAGTCACAACTACATCACTAAAGCAAAGGTTTTTCAAAGCTTTGGGTCTTGCTGAAGCATTGCTCCTGAAGGACATTGGTGAGCTCCTGCTGAGAGCCCAGCTCCCTTTCCTCCACCCTCTTCATTCAGCCAGACCTGCTTTGTGTAGCCCATGACTCAATTCCAACAGGAAGACCTACCAGGCCACTGATGTCTAGACGCAACTTGTTTCTGCACAAGCTTTTCAACCACTAATAGAGTACTTCAGCACCAGTCAAACTACTTGCTATATATAGACAAACCAAACTTTAGAAATTTATAGGAAAGCAGCAAAAATGTTTAGAATTGCACTAGCAGTCAGAAAACATGATCCAGCAACTAACCTCTAAGGATTTCATAATCCTTTTAAGAAGCGCTGGTGGGGGTCCTTCATGCGTGTTCACCTGTGCGAGATTAAGAGTGTGGAAGTGGACGGCGGCTTTGAAATCAGCACTGCTTACTGATTGACATCATAACCTCTGTATATTGCCAGCGGGCAAAAGGGATGCACATGCAAACTATTGGACCAAGATGGTGCCTGGCACACTGCCAAAAATGTGCACATGCATCTCTGACAGCATTTCCGAGCTCCGGGATATCGATTAGGACCGAAAGGAAAGTCCCATTCCTCCCACTCCCCCCATCCGCTGTGGAATTATGGACGAGCTGTTACAGGGAGTCTGTCCCCTCAAGCAGAGTAAAAATTCTAATAACACTACTGTACCCAATGCCCTGGTCAATATTATCCCTCAACCAACATCAGAAAGCAGCGTAAGAAGTCTTCCAACACCAGGTTAAAGTCCAACATGTTTGTTTCAAATCACTAGCTTTCGGAGCACTGCTCCTTCCCCAGGTGAATGATTCACCTGAGGAAGGACCAGTGCTCCGAAAGCTAGTGTTTGAAACAAACATGTTGGACTTTAACCTGGTGTGGTAAGACTTCTTACTGTGCTCACTCCAGTCCAACGCCGGCATCTCCACATCATGGTCAACATCAGAAAGTGAATACCTGGTCATTTGTCTCACTGTTGGTTCCAGTACCTAGTAGCTGTGCTGGCCAACACTTGAAAAGCAATGAACTGATTTTGAGCTACTTTCAGATTACTCCCACCTTCACAGGACTCATGAAATGAAATGAAAATCGCTTATTGTCACGAGTAGGCTTCAATGAAGTTACTGTGAAAAGCCCCTAGTCGCCACATTCCGGCCCCTGTCCGGGGAGGCTGGTACGGGAATCGAACCGTGCTGCTGGCCTGCTTTCAAAGTCAGCGATTTAGCCCAGTGAGCTAAACCAGCCCCTATTGAGGACTTTATAAATTGTTTTCGCCTCACTGTTTGTCTCTGAACCCACCATGTAATATAAATAAAGCCTATTCACAACAGTAAACTGTTAGTAGTGAGGAATTGGTGTGGGAAGGGGCAGTGCAAATCAAATGGACAATAAATGATTTGCTATTTAATTTGAAGCTTAATTATTGTTTCATTCCGGCGTTCGGAAGTACAGCTTAATTTATTGCATTGCGATGTTCTCTTGGTATACTGGCTAGCACTCAACCAGCATCATTAAAAACAGATTACTTGGGTTTCTTGTTTCATTGATTTGTAGAACCTCGTTGTGTAAAAATTGGCTGCCATGTTTCTACATCATGTCAGCGACTGCGCTAAAAGTGATTCATGGTTGTAAAGTGCACCAAGGTGATTTGAAGTCACAAAAGGCACTTTACAAATGCAATATTTTTTTGCTCGTCCAGAGGTACGCAGGCCTTGCAGAGGAGGAGGGAGTTTTCTTACCAGTTCAAGGTCCTCAGAGACTCTGTGAGTACACAGGTCTTCCATCCGTTCTGGCACATCACTGAGGCAGCTGTTGTAGTATTCAGTGTACTGTTGAGCGAGGTCATCGATGTTTCCCAGCGATCCATCCTTTTGCAGGGGAGTAAAGGAGACAGTAATGTATGAAAATTGGGTTAACAACAGGGGAGGAGAACCCAACATCTCCCAATCTAATCACCCGATATCTGATGTACTTGAAACAAAACTGCCTTGGTGAAAAGATGCTTGTCCAGCTATTTTACATTGTTTGTAAATAGACAAAAGGCATCGTCGCGCAGCCGGTACTACTCTTGCCACTGATTCAGAAGGACAGGGTTCAATTATCTCCAGAAATTTGAGTCCATTATCAGCTGACACTCCAGTACACTACTGAGAGAGCACTGCACAGTTGGAGACGCCATTTTTCAGACAAGAGGTAGCTGACTCTTCTCTGCCTTCCCTGAAGTAACTCTGGTTTCCTCCCACAGTCACGTGCAGGTTAGGTGGATTGGTCAGGCTAAATTACCCCTTAGTATCTAAAAAGGTTAGGTGGGATGACTGGGTTACGGGGTGAGGGTGGAGGTGGGAGTCTAGGTAGGGTGCTCTTTCCAAGGGCCGATTGGCCGAATAGCCTCCTTAATATAATAATCATTATTATTGTCACATGTAGGCTTGCATTAACACTGCAATGAAGTTACTGTGAAAAGCCCTTAGTCGCCACACTAAGCCGCCTGTTCGGGTACACTGAGGGAGAATTCAGAGTGACCAATTAACCAAACAGCGCATCTTTCGGGACTTGTGGGAGTAAACCCACGCAGACATGGGGAGAACGTGCAGACTCCGCACAGACAGTGACCCAAGCCGGGAATCGAACCTTAGACCCTGGCGCTGTGAAGCAACAGTGCTAACCACTGTGCTACCATGCCACCCTATAGAGAATATCAATCTCTCCTTCCCACACAGCACTTTCACCATAGCAATCAATCCATCTTAATTGCATCCCCTTGAAGGCGAGTATATTGATCCTTAGGTGCAGAGATCAAAACTGGACAGTACTCCTGGTGTGATCTTGCCACAGGCCTAAATAATTGGAGCAAGACTTCTTTATTCTTATACTGCAACTCCCTTACAATACAGGTAGACATGCCATTTGCTTTCCTAAATGCTTGCTGTACTTACACGTTAACTTTGTGACATGTACAAGGGCAACCAAATCCCTCTGAAAAGTAAAATTCTTCCTTAATCATTCATGGAATCAGGCTGTTGCAGACAAGGCCAGTATTTATTGACCACCCTGGATTTCCCTCGAGAAGAGGACAGTTACATGTCTGCATGACATGTCTGCATCATTACGTTCTGTGAGGTGCAGGGAGTGTAGAATGCTGACTTAGCAATAATGAAGGAAAGACAATATATACCCAAGGCAGGATGATGTTTAACTTGAAGGAGAGTTTAGAGGTGATGTTGCTTCATGCCTACTGCCCACTTCTTTCCAGTGATGGAGGTTGTGGGTTTGGGGGTATTGTCAAAGAAGCCTTGGTGGGTTGCTGTAGTGCTTGTGATGGTACACACTGCAGCCACATCGTTGCAGATGTGGAGAGAGTGAATATTTAAAGATGGTGGATAGGGTGCCAGTCAATTGTGGTTCTTTGTCCTGGATGATATTGAGCTTCGCGGATAGTGCTGGAACTGCACATCACAATCCTGACTTATGCTTTAGAGATGGTTAACAGATTTTGGGAGTTTGGAGATGATTCACAGCCAGAATATCCAGCCTCCGACTTGCTCTTGTAGCCACAATAAATATTTATATGGCTGGTCCAGTTACATGTCTAGTCAATGGCGATTCCCCAAAGGATATTAAGGGTTTGGTGGCATAGTGTTACTGGACTAGTAATCCAGAGCCCTTGACTAATTATCCAAAGCTCAAATTCTATATGGAAACTGGGAAGTTTAAATTAAATTAACTCCAGAATAAAAAGCTAGCATTGATAATGATGCGCAGACCATGAAACTATCAGATTGCCAGAAAATCTCATGTAGCCAAACTGCTCATTAATGTCCTTTAGGGAAGGAAGTCTTCCATAGAACATAGAACATAGAACAGTACAGCACAGAACAGGCCCTTCGGCCCTCAATGTTGTGCCGAGCCATGATCACCCTACTCAAACCCACGTATCCACCCTATACCGGTAACTGAACAACCTCCCCCTTAACCCTACTTTTAACACTACGGGCAATTTAGCATGGCCAATCCACCTAACCCGCACATCTTTGGACTGTGGGAGGAAACCGGAGCACCCGGAGGAAACCCACGCACACAGGGGGAGGACGTGCAGACTCCACACAGACAGTGAACCAGCCGGGAATCGAACCTGGGACCCTGGAGCTGTGAAGCATTTATGCTAACCACCATGCTACCCTGCTGCCCTCCTTCCATCCTTACATGGTTTGGTCGATTATGTGACTCTAGACCCACAGCAATGTGATTTGACTCTTAATTGCTCCGAAATGGCCTAGCAAGCCACTCAGGTGTAATCAAGGTGTTGTAACTCCATGTTCTGAAGGACAATTATTGCAGGCCTTGTCAGCAACACACACACCCTTGAATAAATAAAAACAAACATTGATGGCAGATGATTTGACAATGGTGATGCCATTGAATGTCATGGGGAAGTGGCTGGACTCTCTCTTGTTGGAAATGATCAATGCCTGGCACTTGTGTAGTGCAAATGTTAGTGACTTGCCAGCCCAAGCCTGAATGCTGGCCAGGTCTTGTTGCATGTGAGCACAGACTGCTTCATTACCTGAGGGTGTACAAATTAAACTGAACATTGTGAAATCAGGGAACATGTTCATTTCTGACTTTATGATAGAGGAAAGGTCATTGACGAAGCAGATGAAGATTACTGGAGTATTGTGCACAGTTTTAGTCCCCTTATTTGAAGAAAGATGTAGTGGCATTGTAGGCAGTTCAGAGGAGGTTCACTAGATTGATTCCAGAGATGAGGGGTTTGTCGTATGAAGAAAGATTGAACAGTTTAGGCCTATACTCTCTAGAGTTTAGAAGAATATAGGGAGATCAAACTGTGGTAGGCAAGATGTTTATACGGTATGGATAAAGTAGTCATGGAGTGTACGCTTCCTCTTGTGGGGCATTCTAGAATGAGAGGTCATAGTTTTAGGATAAGAGGTAGCAAGTTAAAACTGACTTAAGAGAAACTACTTCTCCCAAAGGGTTGTGAATTTGCGGAATTCACTGCCCCAGAGTGCAGTGGATGCAGAGACAGTGAGTAAATTTAAGATGGAGTTGGACAGATTTTCAATTGGTAATGGATTGAAGGGTTATGGAGAACGGGCAGGAAGGTGGAGTTAAGGCCAGGATGAGGTCAGCCACGATCGAATGGCAGAGCACACCCAATGGGTCAAATTGCCTAATTCTGCTCCTATATCTTCGGAACTTATGAACAAGCTAGGACAATGCCTGGGGTACCCTTGCAGCAAAGCCCTGAGGCTGAAATAATTGGCCTCTAACAACCATAATCATCTTCCTTTATGCTAAGCAGGCTCCATCTATGGAGAGTTTGACCTCAAATCCCCACTGACTTCAATTTGACGATCTTTATTAGTGTCACAAATAGGCTTACATTAACACTGCAATGAAGTTACTGTGAAAATCCCCTAGTCACCACACTCCAGCACCTGTTTTGGTACACGGAGGGAGAATTCAGAATGTCCAATTCACCTAACAAGCATGTCTTCCTGGACTTGTAGTAGGAGCACCCGGAGGAAACCCACGCAGACTCCACACAGTGACCCAAACCGGGAAGCGAACCCAGATCATTGGCGCTGCGAAGCAACAGTGCTAGCCACTGTGCTACCGTGCTGCCAGAATTCAGTTCTTTTGTCTACATCTGGGTCAAGGCTGTAATGAGATCTGGAACTGATGTTCCTGGCAAGATCCAAGATGGAGCATTGGTGAGCAGATTATTAGAGATCATTAACTGCTTGTTAGCATCGTCTACAGCACAATTTCATTGTATTGTTGTTGACTGAAAGTAAACTGATAAGAGCATAAGAACTAGGAGCAGGAGCAGGGGGCAGCAGAGCAGAGCTTCTGATTGGCTGTTCCGGGGAGATTTGCATACGTGCAGTGCGGTCAGCGTAAGTTGAAGGTGCACCTGCATCAGTGACCCGAGGAGTTCGACGGAAGTCAATCATCCAACAGGGGGCAGCAGAGCAGAGCTTCTGATTGGCTGTTCCGGGGAGATTTGCATACGTGCAGTGCGGTCAGCGTAAGTTGAAGGTGCACCTGCATCAGTGACCCGAGGAGTTTGACGGAAGTCAAGCATCCAGCAGGGGGCAGCAGAGCAGAGCTTCTGATTGGCTGTTCCGGGGAGATTTGCATACGTGCAGTGCGGTCAGCGTAAGTTGAAGGTGCACCTGCATCAGTGACCCGAGGAGTTTGACGGAAGTCAAGCATCCAGCAGGGGGCAGCAGAGCAGAGCTTCTGATTGGCTGTTCCGGGGAGATTTGCATACGTGCAGTGCGGTCAGCGTAAGTTGAAGGTGCACCTGCATCAGTGACCCGAGGAGTTCGACGGAAGTCAAGCATCCAGCAGGGGGCAGCAGAGCAGAGCTTCTGATAGGCTGTTCAGGGGAGATTTGCATACGTGCAGTGCGGTCAACGTAAGTTGAAGGTGCACCTGCATCAGTGACCCGAGGAGTTCGACGGAAGTCAAGCATCCAGCAGGGGGCAGCAGAGCAGAGCTTCTGATAGGCTGTTCAGGGGAGATTTGCATACGTGCAGTGCGGTCAGCATAAGTTGAAGGTGGTTTGTGAAGGGGCTGTTCTCGAGTGACAGCTTTACCCGAAACACTACTTACGTATTGTCTCCCACCCATCCTCCTCCTCTAACCAAAACAAAAGTTCTGTCTGTTGGATTGCTAAACTAACAAGTTTTTTATTTTTATTTTTCAGTAGTTGGGAAGTTAGTTCAGTGGGAATGGAGGCTAGGGCAGTTGAATGTTCCTCCTGCAGAATGTGGGAGGAAAGAGTCACCTCTAGTGTCCCTTCTGACTACATCTGCGGGAAGTGCACCCAACTCCAGCTGGAGCTGGATGAACTTCGGATCATTCGGGAGGCGGAGGAGGTTATTGAGAGGAGTTATAGGGAGGTTGTCACACCTCAGGTAAAAGAAGAAGGTAGATGGGTTACCGTCAGGGGAGGGAGAGGGAACCGGCAGGCAGTGCAGGGATCCCCTGTGGTCGTTCCCCTCTATAACAAGTATACCGTTTTGGATACTGTTGCGGGGAACGACTTACCAGGGGTAAGCAATAGGGCACAGGTCTCTGGCACAGAGTCTGTCCCTGTTGCTCAGAAGGGAAGGGAGAAGAGGAACAGAGCACTTGTCATTGGGGACTCCATAGTTAGAGGAACAGACAGGAGGTTCTGTGGGAACGAAAGAGACTCACGGTTGGTGTGTTGCCTCCCAGGTGCCAGGGTTCGTGGTGTCTCTGATCGTGTTTTTGGGATCCTTAAGGGGGAGGGGGAGCAGCCCCAAGTCGTGGTCCACATAGGTACCAACGACATAGGTAGGAAGAGAGATGGGGATTTGAGACAGAAATTCAGGGAGCTAGGGTGGAAGCTGAGAGCTAGAACAAACAGAGTTGTTATCTCTGGGTTGTTACCCGTGCCACGTGCTAGTGAAGTGAGAAATAAGGAGAGAGAGGAGTTGAACACGTGGCTACAGGGATGGTGCAGGAGGGAGGGTTTTGGTTTCCTGGATAATTGGGGCTCATTCTGGGGTAGGTGGGACCTCTACAAACAGGATGGTCTTCACCTGAACCAGAGGGGTACCAATATCCTGGGGGGGGGGGGGGGGGGGGGGGGAGATTTGCTAGTGCTCTTCGGGGGGGTTTAAACTAATTCAGCAGGGGGATGGGAACCTAAATTGTAGTCCCAGTGTACAGGATGTTGAGAGTAGTGAGGTCAGGGATAGGGTTAAAAGTTCGAAAGAGGGCACCGGCAAGCAGGACGCTGGTTTGAAGTGTGCCTACTTCAACGCCAGGAGCATCCGGAATAAGGTGGGTGAGCTTGCAGCATGGGTTGGTACCTGGGATCTCGATGTTGTGGTGATTTCGGAGACATGGGTAGAGCAGGGACAGGAATGGTTGTTGCAGGTTCCAGGATTTAGATGTTTCTGTAAGAACAGAGCAGATGGTAAAAGAGGGGGGCATTGTTAATGAAGGAAAGTATTACGGCGGTAGAAAGGACGCTTGAGGACTCGTCTACTGAGGTAGTATGGGCCGAGGTTAGGAACAGTAGAGGAGAGGTCACCCTGTTGGGAGTTGTCTATAGACCTCCGAATAGTTCCAGAGATGTAGAGGAAAGGATTGCAAAGATGATTCTCGACAGGAGCGAGAGTAACAGGGTAGTTGTTATGGGGGACTTTAACTTCCAAATATTGACTGGAAATACTATAGTTCGAGTATTATAGATGGGTCAGTTTTTGTGCAGTGTGTGCAGGAGGGTTTTCTGACACAGTATGTAGACAGGCCAACAAGGGGCGAGGCCACATTGGATTTGGTACTGGGTAATGAACCGGGCCAGGTGTTAGATTTAGATGTAGGTGAGCACTTTGGTGATAGTGATCACAACTCGGTTATGTTTACTTTAGCAATGGGCAGGGATAGGTATATACCGCATGGCAAGAATTATAGCCGGGGGAAAGGCAATTATGATGCTATTCGGCAAGATTTAGGATGTATAGGATGGGGAAGGAAACTGCAGGGGATGGGTACAATCGAAATGGGGAGCTTTTTCAAGGAACAGCTACTGCGTGTCCTTGATAAGTATGTACCTTTCAGGCAGGGAGGAAGTTGTCGAGCAAGGGAACCGTGGTTTACTAAGGAAGTTGAAGCACTTGTCAAGAGGAAGAAGGAGGCTTATGTTAGGATGAGACATGAAGGCTCAGTTAGGGCACTTGAGAGTTACAAGTTAGCCAGGAAGGACCTAAAGGGAGAGTTAAGAAGAGCGAGGAGAGGACACGAAAAGTCGTTGGCGGATAGGATCAAGGAAAACCCTAAGGCTTTCTATAGGTATATCAGGAACAAAAGAATGACTAGAGTAAGATTAGGGCCAATCAAGGATAGTAGTGGAAAGTTGTGTGTGGAATCAGAGAAGATAGGGGAAGCGTTAAATGGATATTTTTCGTCAGTGTTTACACTGGAGAAAGACAATGTTGTCGAGGAGAACACTCAGGTTCAGTCGACCAGGCTAGATGGAATTGAGGTTCAAAAGGAGGAGGTGTTAGCAATTTTGGAAAATGTCAAAATAGATAAGTCCCCTGGGCCAGATGGGATTTATCCTAGGATTCTCAGGGAAGCCAGGGAGGAGATTGCAGAGCCTTTGTCCTTGATCTTTATGTCGTCTTTGTCGACAGGAATAGTGCCGGAAGACTGGAGGATAGCAAATGTTGTCCCCTTGTTCAAGAAGGGGAGTAGAGACAACCCTGGTAATTATAGACCTGTGAGCCTTACTTCGGTTGTGGGTAAAATGTTGGAAAAGGTTATAAGAGATAGGGTTTATAATCATCTTGAAAAGAACAAGTTGATTAGCGATAGTCAACACGGTTTTGTGAAGGGTAGGTCATGCCTCACAAACCTTATTGAGTTTTTTGAGAAGGTGACCATACAGGTAGATCAGGGTAAAGCTGTTGATGTGGTGTATATGGATTTCAGTAAGGCGTTTGATAAGGTTCCCCACGGTAGGCTATTGCAGAAAATAAGGAAGTATGGAATTGAAGGTGATTTAGCGGCTTGGATCAGTAATTGGCTAGCTGAAAGAAGACAGAGGGTGGTGGTTGATGGCAAATGTTCATCCTGGAGTTCAGTTACCAGTGGTGTACCGCAAGGATCTGTTTTGGGGCCACTGCTGTTTGTCATTTTTATAAATGACCTGGAAGAGGGTGTAGAAGGATGGGTTAGTAAATTTGCAGATGACACGAAGGTCGGTGGAGTTGTGGATAGTGCTGAAGGATGTTATAGGATACAGAGGGACATAGATAAGCTGCAGAGCTGGGCTGAGAGGTGGCAGATGGAGTTTAATGCGGAAAAGTGTGAGGTGGTTCACTTTGGAAGGAGTAACAGGAATACAGAGTACTGGGCTAATGGCAAGATTCTTGGTAGTGTAGATGAACAGAGAGATCTCGGCATCCAGGTACATAAATCCCTGAAAGTTGCCACCCAGGTTAATAGGGCTGTTAAGAAGGCATATGGTGTGCTAGCCTTTATAAGCAGGAGGATTGAGTTTCGGAACCACAAGGTCATGCTGCAGCTGTACATAACTCTGGTGCGGCCGCACCTGGAGTACTGCGTGCAGTTCTGGTCACCACATTATAGGAAGGATGTGGAAGCTTTGGAAAGGGTTCAGAGGAGATTTACTAGGATGTTGCCTGGTATGGAGGGAAGGTCTTACGAGGAAAGGCTCAGGGAATTGAGGTTGTTTTCGTTAGAGAGGAGAAGGCTGAGAGGTGACTTAATAGAGACATATAAGATAGTCAGAGGGTTAGATAGGGTGGACAGTGAGAGTCTTTTTCCTCGGATGGTGATGACCAACACGAGGGGACATAGCTTTAAATTGAGGGGTGATAGATATAGGACAGATATCAGAGGCAGTTTCTTTACTCAGAGAGTAGTCGGGGTGTGGAACGCCCTGCCTGCAACAGTTGTAGACTCGCCAACTTTAAGGGCATTTAAGTGGTCACTGGATAGACATATGGATGAAAATGGAATAGCGTAGGTCAGATAGGCTTCAGATGGTTTCACAGGTCGGCGCAACATCGAGGGCCGAAGGGCCCGTACTGCGCTGTAGTGTTCTATGTTCTATGAGTAGGCCACCTGGCCCCTCGAGCCTGCTCCGCCATTCAACGAGATCATGGCTGATCTTTTTTGTGGACTCCACTTACCCGCCCGCTCACCATAACCCTTAATTTCTTTACTGTTCAAAAATCTATCTATCTTTGCCTGAAAAACATTCAACGAGGTAGCCTCAACTGCTTCACTGGGTCTGCAATTCCACAGATTCACAACCATTGGGTGAAGAAGTTCCTTCTCAACTCAATCCTAAATCTGCTCCACCTTATTTTGAGGCTATGCCCCCTAGTTCTAGTTTCACCCATCAGTGGAAACAACCTCCCTGCTTCTACCCTATCTATTTCCTTCATAATTTTATATGTATCTATACGATTCCCCCTCATTCTTTTAAATTCCAATGTGTATGGTCCCAGTCTACTCAGTCTCCTCATAAGCCAATCCTCTCAACTCCGGAACCAACCTAGTGAATCTCCTCTGCACCCCCTCCAATGCCAGTACATCCTTGGAGCTGGAGCTGGAGCTGGGGCTGGGGCGTTCCAAGGTTCCGTCCTCGTGCTGAGCGGGGAGGGCGGGGGGTTGTGTCCTCGGGCCGTGCTGGGGGCTGGGGGGGGGGGGTTGCGTCCTCGGGCCGTGCTTGGGGGGGGGGGGGGGGTTGCGTCCTCGGGCCGTGCTTTGGGGGGGGGGGGTTGCGTCCTCGGGCCGTGCTGAGCGGGGAGGGGGGGGTGTGATCTGAATTCACTGACCCATCCCTCTTCCACTGGAAAATGTACAGCTATAAAAATGAAAGAAATATTACATTATCTCAGTTTATAATCTCAGATTATATATCCATTATATTTGCAATAATATAATATAATGTAATATAATTGCCCCTGCAATAAGATATATCTCAAAAAAAATTCTGGGGGTGCACATCCCCACCCCCCGAACCCCCAGATGGATTGGCTTGTTTTGCTCACCGGTCCCTGGCACATTGAAAAAAAAACTGCCGGTACGCAACATCAGATAGTTTGAGAAGCACTGCTCTAAAGGACCAATGCTGACCTTAGCCACTCTTTTTCATTTTATATATTTGTAGAAACGTTTGCTAACTGTTTTTATATTCTGAGCTAGTTTACTCTCATAATCTATCTTACTTTTCTTCATAGATTTTTTGTGGCTTTCTGTTGACTTTTAAAGATTTCCCAATCCTCTAGTTTCCCACTAATCTTTGTCACTTTGTATGCATTTTCTTTCAATTTGATACCCTCCTTTATTTTCTTAGATATCCATGGCTGATTATTCCTTTTCCCACAGTCCTTCCTTTTCACTGATGTATACTTCTGCTGAGCACTGTGAAAAATCGCTCCGAAAGTCCTTCACTGTTTTTCAATTGTCCCACCATAAAGTTTTTGCCCCCAGTCTACCTTAACAACTCCTCCCTCATCCCACTGTAGTCTCCTTTGTTTAAGCACAAGCCACTGGTATTGGATTTTACCTTCTCACCCGGTGCACACCATCTGTATTTTAAATTCACCCATACTGTGATTGCTCCTTCCGAGAGGATCCCTAACTATCAGAGCATTAATTATTCCTGTCTCCTTTCACAGGACCAGATCTAGGATAGCTTACTCCCTCGTAGGTTCCATTACATACCGTTCTAGGAAACTATCACGGATATATTCTATGAACTCCTCTTCAACCTTGACTGACCTGGTTTGGCCAATCGACATGTGGACTAAAATCCCGCATGTTAATTGCCGCATAATTTTTACATGCATCAGTTACTTCTTTGTTTACTGCCCGCCCCACCGTGATGTTATTATTTGATGGCCTATAGGCAACGCCATCAGTGTTCTTTTCTCCCTACGGTTTCCAATTTCCACACAAATGGATTCAACCTTTTCTCCATAGAACCTAAATCATCTCTCACTACCACACTGATTCATCCTTAAATATCAGAACTAGCTCAACTCCCTTACCTTCCTGTCTGTCGTTCAGAATAGTCTGATATCCCTGGCTATTTAACTCCCAGTCGTGACCACCCTGCAACCATGTCTCTGTAATGGCCACAAAATCATACTGATTCGCGATGATTTGTGCCATCAACTCATTATGGACTGACCTCATTAACACTACACCCTGTATGCTTCATCCGATGCCAGTGCTTATGTAGTTACATTGTATATGTTGTGTTGCCCTATTATGTATTTTCTTTTATTCCCTTTTCTTCCCATGTACTTAATGATCTGTTGAGCTGCTCGCAGAAAGATACTTTTCACTGTACCTCGGTACACGTGACAATAAACAAATCCAATCCAATCCAATCATTCATCATTGGCAATGTGAGAAAGGAGGTTGTTGATAGCTTCACATATCTAGTCTCCAGAATCATAATTATCTATCACGTGATCGGAAATCAATACACACACATTGCAAAAGCTGCAACTGTTATGACCAAGCTGAGTACAAGTGTGTGGAGCAACAGTAACCTAGCTGAGAACACCAAACTGTGAGAGTCTACCAAGCATGTGTCCTCAGTATACTTAGTGAATGCAGCAAAGACTTTCTGAGCCACATCAGGCAGTGTTTAACACAGAGTTTACCACTAAGGCACACATGATTGTCTCATGAGCCGACAGGTTGTCAAAGATAATCAATGTACAAGGGCACACAAATTCCTCTGAATCTCAACACTTACTATTCTAATAGTAATTTGGTGGTACAGAACTTGAGTGCGGCTGAAAAAGGTTCATGCCGATAAAGCTTTGGTCTTGAACTCATTAATACTATTCACAAGGGTACCAAATTGTGAAGGGAACAATTTATACAAATCAGTTAACTGGTGCATTCTGCATGAGTTCTACCAATTAGAGTCCACTTGCTAACCAATCAGCACTTGCTTTTCATGCAATATAACTTCCTGCCTTTACAATGTTACTTTTGCAAATTGTCCAGATGAATAAAAGACCAAAAGCTTCAACAACATGTGTCTTTTTTCAGCAATACTAAAGTTATATGCTATTCTCTCATCTTTGAAAAATATTCTGGTTTTCCCTGCGTACCATTAAAGTGGATAATCTCATATAACGCCACATTATACTCCACCTTCGAAGTGCCACATTGTTGGCCACTCATTTAACCTGTGCGTGTAATATATATCTTTTGCAATCTCTTAACGCCCTCCACACAGCTCGTTTTTCCTGCTTAGCTTTGTATCATTAGTAAGTTTGAATATGTTACACTAGGTTGACTTATTTGAGCCATTTATGCAGATTGCAAATAGTGGAGTTCAAGCACTGACCTTTGCAGCACCCCACGGGTTGCAGACTGCAATCCCAAAAATGGCCCAGAATCCACTTTGACAGGTTGTTTTCACTAATGCAGATTCAAGAAAACACTTGTCCATCGCTCCCCCCCTCCGCCCCATCCAAGACTGGATGTACAGAAAATAATCCCAATTATTTAAAGCATATCTAGAATGGTAAAACTGCATACATTTAAAGTTATATTCTTTGTAAGTTTTCAAACTCCAAGCAAATTAATTTACAATAATTCTTCACAATAGTGAATGCATTCTATCACGATTATTTCAAAGCATTAGAGCACAGCTGCTCGGCCTCCATTTCATGCCCTTCGCCCCTTGGCAGACATGCTCATTCTATTCCTGTCGCAGCTGTGCAATCAGCTCAGTAAATCATCTCATAGCAGCTTCACCAGTGAATGGCAGAAAAAAAAACAAAATTAGCAAACCACGGGAAACAAACTAGGGAAATGAAATGCACCCCAAGGTGCTGAGCGTGCTGGATGCAGGCTATGGGTTGGCATAATCCTGGATATAGTGCTGAAGGCTTGTACTTTAGGCTAAACGGTGTCCCGACTCAAGCTGTTCCAGAATAGCAGCAGCATTGCCCAGCTGCGCCCCATCCACAAAAAGCAGGACAACCACTGAATTCCAACAGTGCTGAAGAAGGCAATTTGGCCCACCAAGTCTGCACCGACCCTCCGAAAGAGCACCCTGCCTAGGCCCAAACCCCTATCCTACCACCGTAACTCCACCTAGCCTATACATCTTTGGACTGTGGAAACCAAAGAACCCAGTTAGTTTTCCAGAGGAAACTAACACAGGCATGCAGACAGGGAGAATGAGCAAACTCCACAGTGACAGTCCCCCAAGGCCAGAATTGAACCCGGGTCTCTGGCGCTGTGGCACAGCAGTACTAACCACTGTGCCGCACAAATCCAATCCAACGAATTGCTACGCTTCAGTCTACTCTCAATCATCAGCAAAATGATACAAAACACCGTTGGCAATGCAGTCAAGTGCAACTTACTCACTTATCGCTCGCTAACCAATGCTCAGTTATATCATTACAGACGATGCTGAATCTGATGATGAGTACTATGAATATATGTTTGAAGACTTCGCAGAGGGTGCAGAAAGTAATGGCGTGGAAGGTGAGTCAGACGAAGAGCAGTATGAACTGCTCATAGAATTTTTCGCAAGAGCAAGGACGGGCTTAACAAAAAAGCCCAAGAAGCGCTACTCTGGTGGTTTGGTGGAATGACGAAGTGGTCACTGGGGATGCCCAGACCGCGCTGGACACTGAAAAGCGGAAGCTCTGAGATGGCGCACTCCAAAATAAAAACTGAGATTGAAGTTGCTGATACCACGGGGGACCAGCCACTGAACAAGCTAGAAACAAAACAACATTGTCCCAATCCTAGAGAACCTTGCTCCAGACATACGTGGTGAAATGATTCCGGTAGTCGACTCACCGATCCTCGAGGATAATGAGGATGAATGGGAAGACATTGCTGATGCACACGATGGGAGCAACTCAGATGTTGAACAGATTAACAGAGGGCGAAACAGTCGAGATCCTCAAGGATGCGGAGGTTGAGTGGGAAGACATAGATAATGAATACGAAGATGGCAACTCTGATGTTGAACAGATTGACAACTCTGAGTGAAACAGCAGAGGACCTGATGACTATCTCGCTAGGCAGCTCAATAGATCAATCATATATTATGGAACAAGACCATCATGGTGACCCAATGCCTGGATCATCATGACCAGAGTGTAAGCATAGTTATTTTGAGTGAAGAGGAGCCATTGAGCGATGTTCCAGCGAGCCAAGAAGGGACGGCACCTGGTGCTGTAGATTTAACCTTCACCTAGGCACCAGAAACCGAGGCGTACCAACATCCAGGTGACGCCGCAGACGTGGGCATGGCCACACAATCCAATGATGACGCGTCGGCGCCTCAGGATCCACCAGAGACCCCGCAGACCTCCGAGAACAGGGTGCAGACAAGCACCGAACTATAGGCTGCCAAGCCTCAACATGAACACAAAAGAAGCAAACCTCATGTCAAAACAAGAAGGAGGGAGAGGAGAAGACTGGGAGAGCTAGCTCATCCCGCTGACAAAGGTAAAAAAGGTGAGGTCATGACTGATAAACCTGAGCCAAAAGAAACAGCAAACACAGTGTTGTGGCAGGAAGCGCAAAAGGAAGGGGCTAGTGACGCACATGTGACAAGACAAGAAGCAAGAGGTCAACACACAAACCAGTCTTCGAAAAGGCTGGCAACAGCCCACATAATCAGGGGGGGGGGTCCCATGAGGGAGACGCAATGACCTTTGTGAAAGTGACGGACACTGACCAGGCATATCATGTTTATGGACACCCTAGTTAAACTTGTTCACATCGGTTAAACACATCATAAATGTATAAAAAATGTTAAAAAAGTAATAATTAAAAAAAAAAAATTTAGATTACCCAATTCATTTTTTCCAATTAAAAGGCAATTTAGTGTGGCCAATCTACCTACCCTTCACATCTTTGGGTTGTGGGGGCGAAACCCACCCAAACATGGGGAGAATGTTCAAACTCCACACGGCCAGTGACCCAGAGCCGGGATCGGACCTGGGATCTCGGCGCCGTGAGGCTGCAGTGCCAACCATTGTGCCACCGTGCTGCCCTAAAAAAGTAATAATGATTGTAAACAAACATTAATATTTTCGGAGGAAGGGGATGTGGTGATATGCCTGGAAGCAATATTGTAGATGGCTGGTGGAGTGACCTCCAACCAGCAGGTGGTGGTACAGATCTACCATGAGTATCCAGACAGGGGACATCTGACAAGGCACTCGGATATTAAATGCGGGCACATTCGGTGATCGACAGATGGTTATAAGATGTAAAAGTGGACAGTCGTGCCTAGGTGTAGTTCTAGGGGAGTACAAAGAAACCCCATGATAGCTTGCACTGTAACAGATCACTATCTTACCATGTGTGATTTAATAAAGATTCTGGTTTGGACAAGTCACAAGTCGTTTGATAGATACCTTGCTAGACATCGAACACCAAACACAACACTCAGCAGGTCAAGCAGCATCTGTAGAGAGAAACACTCTTTGAGGTCAATGAAATGTTAACTTCATTTTTCTCTCTACTACATGGTGCTGTCTGCCCTGCTGAATATTTTCAACATTTTCTGTTCCTACAGGGCGAGTCTCACTACCTGCCCTTAACATCAAGTGGCATTACCACCAGTGAATTCCTCACCGTAAACATCCTGGGGATGGGAGGAGGAAGCAACATTGTATCATTGCAGAGAAACTTAACTGGACCAACCACAGAAATATTAGGACCACAAGATGTCCCGCCCGGGAGCAGGAGGATAACTCAGTAGCTGACAACAAGGCTACTTCAGAGGCTGCATAGTTTGCAACAAATAACTCGCCTCCTGACTCCCCATCATCTTTAAGGCATTAGGCAGGATTTGGATGGGATAATCTCCACTTCCCTGGTTGAGTGCATCTCCAAGAACACTTAAATAGTTTGACAACACAATGAAGTTTGCTTGATTGACAGCCCATCAGGCACTATAAATTTTCCCTCCCTCCACCATTGACACAGCACTGCTACCAGAGGGCAGCACAAGTGGATAGCATTGTGGCTTCACAGCGTCAGGGTTCCAGGTTCGATTCTCCGGTGGGTCATTGTCTGTGCGGAGTCTGCACGTTCTCCCAGTGTCTGCGTGGGTTTCTTCCGGGTGCTCCGGTTTCCTCCCACAGTCCAAAGACGTGCAGGTTAGGTGGATTGGCTATGCTAAATTGCCATTAGTGTCCAAAAAGGTTGGATGGGATTATTGGGTTACAGGGATAGGGTGGAAGTGGGGGCTTAGGTGGGTTGATGCAGACTCGATGGGTCGAATGGCCTCCTTCTGCACTGTATGTTCTATGTTCTACCATCTACAGCAGTGTTTTTCAAACTCAGGGTCGCAGGCAGGTTCAGGAGGGTTGTGGCGTGATCAGTCGTGGCGTACCCGGTCGCGGGAGGAACGCCAAACTGCCCGACTGGCTTTTAAAAATGCCGGCCACGGCAGACTTTTTCTCCATGTGCTGACGTCACATGTGTGTGAGAGAGAGAGATTCCTCCATTTTGCAGCTGCCAGCAGTGCTGGTGTGAACTCCAGGGCCTCTGGCGAACAACCCATGAAGAAGCTGCAATCAGGAACAAAGCAGCATAAATATGATTACTTGAGGTTTGGGTTATTCCTTGTGCCACTGCAAATCAGGATTCAAAAGTTCATGTGTGTTATATGCAGGGAAGCCCTCCAAACTTCAATGACATTTGAAGACTAAACATAGCGAGTTAGAGGGCAAACCTCTTGATTTTTTTCAATGGATGCACTGTGATCTTAAATCATCAGAAGTCATTGGCAGAAATGGAACATTAAATACGAAAGCAAGTGAGATTGTGAGGAACAAGCAGGTTCACCTGTCACATTAAATGTAAGTGAAAATGGTGGGTTGTGAAGGTCAGCCGGTGTGGGTCACGATGGTCGGCTGGTGAGGGTCGCAAAGGTCGTCCAACTTAGGCCACGGAGGTCGGCTGGCATGGATCCCGAAGGTTAGCCGGTTGGTAAGAATGGGTCCCAGGCAAAAAAAAAGTTTTAAAAATACGTATCTACAGAATGCACTCCAGCTACTTGCCAAGGTTTCTTTGATAGCATCTCCTAAACCCATCAAACACCTAGAAGGAGATGGCAGCAGGTTCATGGGAAGATCACCACAGTTTAGGTTCCTCTTCAAATTACACACTACCCAATTTGGAAATGTGCTACCATTCCCTGGGTAAAATTCTGAAACTCACTGCCAGCTTGTGGTTGTAACTGCGCCGAAAGGGCTTCGGTGGTTCTTGAAGGCCGCTCACTACCACATTCCCAGTGCAATTAGGGATGGGCAATAAAAGCTGACTTTGCCACTTATACAATTCTCTAGTTTTGGAAGAAAATTAACAAATGCAGGCTATGCCCATTAACCCATTAAAGGACTTTGCAGAAAAGCCACAATGGGTCTTCTGTTCTTTATTAACAGCGATTATGGTTTCAGAGCCATGATAGCACAGTGGTTACCACTGTTGTTTCACAGCACCATCATCCCAGGTTTGATTCCCGGCTTGGGTCACGGTCTGGGCAGCAGAGTCTGCACGTTTTCCCCGTGTCTACGTGGGTTTCCTCCGGGAGCTCCGGTTTCCTCCCACAAGTCCCGAAAGACATGCTGTTAGGTAATTTGGACATTCTGAATTCTCCCTCCGTGTACCCAAACAGGCACCTGAGTGTGGCAACTAGGGGCTTTTCACAGTAACTTCATTGCAGTGTTAATGTAAGCCTACTTGTGACAATAAAGATTCTTATTATCTTATGTCAATAGTGATAGCGAGGATCACCAAGGGGTATTTCTGTTGCATGTAAGTAGCTCCACAAAGTTACAGAACAGGAATGGCGTTGGTGTCTGTATTTTTTTTATAAATTTAGAGTACCCAATTAATTTTTTTTCCAATTAAGGAACAATTTAGCATGGCCAATTCACCTAACCTGCACATCTTTGGGTTGTGGGGGTGAAACCCACGCAGACATGGGAAGAATGTGCAAACTCCACAAGGACAGTGACCCAGGGCCGGGATTCGAACCTGGGTCCTCAGCACCGCAGTCCCAGTGCTAACCACTGAGCCACATGCCACCCGGGTTGGTGTTGTTAAGGAGTGTTAAGAATTTAGTCATCAGTGGAACATCATCAAATAGCACAACACGGTGACAAGGAGGAGCAAAATGTGTTATCAAAGCTTTAACCCATTCACTGCCGTTAATTGATTGCGACATAAATTGCCTGGGGGTGGGGGGAAAGACTGATTAAAACAGATAGTTTCTTTAGCACTCCATGGTTGCAATATCATACGTGAATCCACCGATGCAAAAGCAAAATATTGCAGATGCTCAAATCTGAAAATAAAGTCAAAGAATGCTGGAAACAGCAGGTCAGGCAGTTTCTGCAGAGAAAGAAACAAATGAATGTTTCAGGACAATGGCCTTTCATCAGAACTGGAACAGATGACGGAAGACCATCAGCCTGAAAAGTTAACTGTGTTTCTCTCTCCACATGTGCTGCCTGATCTGCTGAGCACTTCCAGGTTTTTTTTATTTGTTTTCAAATGCACTGATACACGGGATCAAATTTGGAATATTTAATCTAGGTTCAAGACTTTTTTGATTTTAGTGGACAGCAAGCCTGGCCATGACCATGTGGGAGTTGATAAGCAATGACTTCCAGATCGCCCCTCCCAAGCCCCACACCATCCCCTACAATCTTTCTATTAAATAGCCAGAGAGAGCAGGGATGGCTTGCTTCTGATGTCCCATGTGGCATAATTTTCAAAATGACATATTTTGTGTGAGACAGCTGGCACATGGCCATATGTAGGTGCAGACTAAGAAAATTGGACCTTTTTCCTCAGTTTCATTCAGGGCTCCCTTGGGATAGTTGGAAGTCCATTCACAAAATACCACAAGCTGATCAGCTCAAATGGTGCATCATAGAGGCAACCAATTGGACTAGTTGATCTTCATTTAATACAGGACAGCTGTATAAAACCAATACTTTTATCAGTCAATGCATATTAAAAGCTGTTGCTTAAAACCACTTGGACCTGAATCGCTCAGAGATTATTGTGTCAGAGTTGCCACCAAATATACGGAAAATCTGCAGACCGCATCCTTGGCTGAAAATCCCTTTGCTTTGCAGTTTGTTATGACGGCAATTCTTTGTTCCTCTTTCATATTCAAAAAGGCTTTTGCTGCAGTAATTTAAGTTTCTTGTAGCAACAACCCGTAACCATATCTGTGATGAGCGCAACTCAGTATCAAAGAATGATCAAATTTTGAGCAGGTTGTTCAGTTGCCTACTCGCTTGCTTGGGGAACTAAAGGATTTTGGATTTTTCAACATGAATTTTTAATACCAGTTTTTAAAGAAAACAAAAAGGATCGGAGGTGGTCTTGTGGATATTGTGCCTACATCTGAGTCAGAAGCTCCGGGGTGGAGTTCCACCCCAGGACTTGATGGTCGAGGTAGGTGCATTAGTAACGTCTCAACCAGCAAATCCTTCGAAACACACCAATGGCTGACGGTAAGAGCGGGAGAGACTCCTGGTCAGTCACGCTTGATGTGGAGTGGTGCACATCAAGCTATGAGCCTCTGGGGACAGACTAGCGACTTGTTCCAGGAATAACTAGCTGTGGAATCAGACAAAAGGTGTGCTTTAATGCACCACTAGGCGCGGGGAAGAGAATTGGATGGAAAAGGATGGGCTAGAAACCCATTACAGGATTCCCTACTAAAGGAGCAGAATTCAGTTTAGAGTACAAAAAAGATAGAACTGTTGAACTTGATGGAAATCCAAAGGCATATTGGGAAGCATGACAAAATTCATACATATTACCTTAGCTTCAGGCTACTGGTGACAAAGTTATTCAAGAGACTTGCTGTACTTTTGGGGAGATTAGAGCAAGTTAAATGATTAGACAGCTGTCTGGCTGGACCGTGGTAAACTGTCAAAGACATTAGCAAGCTATTTTCTAGCAACACAAAAAGGATATTAAAACAACACTTTGATGGAGATTCTGAAAGAGCAGATCAAGAAGCAGTTTAAGAAAATGTCATCTAAGAATTCATTGCTCAATCATCCAGAAGAAATCTAATCTTTACTTACATTCCTCAATTAGTTGGGAAACATGTTTATTGGTAAAACGTGTTGTGACGTAATGTCAATAAAACAAATTATTTAGAAAGGTTTTCCAGCCTCAGTTGCATCTCATACCCTAAACAGGAAAGAATTAAAACCTCCGCAGCTTACTTTACCAAGACACCATCTTTGTGCTGGGCCTTTCTATACTGGGGGGGTAGTCTATATACTGGGCTATCTATACGGAAAGATAGCCTGTATATTGGGTCTTTCCATATTGAAGGGCGGGCTATATACTGAAGGACAGCCTGTATACTGGGCCTTTCTATGCTGAAGGACAACCTATTTATGCCCTTTCTATACTGAGGGGTGGGCTATATACTGGGCCTTTCTATGCTGAAGGAAAGCCTATATACTGGGCCTTTCTATACTGAAGGGCACCCTTTATATTGGACCATTCTATACTGATGGGCAGCCTATGTGCTGGAATGTATACAAGCCACGACCAAAGCTACTATATTGTAGAACTCCTTGGGAGTAAGTGTGAAATAGAAATGCACACAAAATGATTAGATTTTACAAAGCTCCCCAGGCAGATTGTGTCCATAAAGACAAAAGTTATATATTACGAGCCACTTATTGCAACAATCACAGGCTTAAAACAATTACAAACACTGTTGAGATTTTATTTCAGGAAATTAAAAAAACTGATATCACAATGAATTAAGTGACAGGTAAACAGTGGCCGACTTCAATCTGATTGGTCCAAAATTGAAGATCTCGGAGATTTGACTAAATAGAATTTGCCTTCTCTAATTAAATAAGGCAGTAGCCGTCATTGCAAAAGAAGCGTACATAACAAGGTGGTTCCGCATTCAAGTTCACATACAAAATCCAGATTTACTTGATTACACCCATATAATGATTATATTAACAATCCGTCTGATATCCGAACAAACTCCAACTGACCATTGGTAACAGTGCATCAGATATCTGAACAAACTTAGACTGGCAGTTGGCAACATCATGTCAGAAAGCGGAACATGTTAGGATTGACTATTACTGAAGAGCACGTCAGATATCTGAACTGCACTAATCAACAATGTATCAGGTACCCGAACACACTTGAACTGATTTCCAGCAACGGTGTGCCAAAAACCTGAAAAAGGATTTCAACTACACTAATATACCCTAACCGAACACCAGTAACATTGCACTGGAATGCCGAACAGATCGGAAATGTCCATTAGTCACATCATGTCAAATACCTGAATACACCCAAGTAAATTAATGGTGATGCATCAGTTACTGGGACACTTTCTAACTGTCCATAAGTAGAAGAGTGTTAAGATCCCAGAACTTGCTCAAACAAATAATTGCTAACATTAGAAAAATAACACACCAGGACTGGTTACCAGTAACAGTAGATCAGAACGCTGAATATACTTGGACTGACTATTGAGTAACTGAGTCGGATACATGCAAATACCAGAACTGATGGTTGGTGACAGTGCATCAGATGCTTGAACAGGATCAGTCTTACCTTTAGGAATAATGTATTAAATAGATGAACATGAACAATGTTAACACTGTACATAGTATAACTGATCATTGACAATGAGTCCGTTACCTGAACATGCTCAAACTGACCTTAAAGAATGAAGTGTTAGAGGACGTTGGGACAGATCATTGCTTACAATTTGTGAGACATATCAATGTTCAATAACTGATTGTTGAAAACAGTGTGCCAGATACCTGAACACACTCAAACTGACCATTAGTAAAAGAACATTAGATAGCTGAACATGCACAAGCTGACCTTTTGCAACAATGTGAAAGAAAGCTGCCATGCTGGGCTGAATGTTACTCACGATCAGTCAATTTCCTGAACACGGTTAAACTGAGTGGTGGGTAAGTGCATTAGATACATGAACATGTTCAAATAAACATTGCAATGGTATGTGAAATGTTTGAACTCTCCTGAACTGACCATTGGTAACAGTGTCATATATTTAAATACACTCGAACTGACCAGTAGTAACAGAACTTTTAAATAACTGATCATACTCAAACTGACCATTCAAAAGAGCATTGGGGACCTGGGGCGGAATTCTCCGACCCCCCGCAGGGTCGGGGGAATCGCCCGGGGCCGGTGATAATCCCGCCCCCACCGTGGCCGGAATTCTCCACCACCCGGGAATTGGCGGGAGCGGGAATCACACCGCGCCGATCGGCTTGCCCCCCGCGGCGATTCTCCGGCCCGTGATGGGCCGAAGTCCCGCCGCTGACAGGCCACTCCCGCCGGCGGGAATTGGAGCACATCTGGTGCCGGCGGGATTGGCGGCGCGAGCGGACCCCCGGGTTCCTGGGGGGGGGGGGGGGGGCGCGGGGCGAGCGGACCCCGGGGGGTGGCCCCACGGTGGCCTGGCCCGCGATCGGGGCCCACCAATCGGCGGGCGGGCCAGTGCTGTGGAGGCACTCTTTTTCTTCCGCCGCCGCCACGGTCTCCACAATGGCGGAGGCGGAAGAGACACCACCTACCGCGCATGCGCCGGTGGTGACATCAGCGGCCGCTGACGCACCGGCGCATGCGCGAACCGGCGAAGGCCTTTCGGCCAGCCCCGACCCTGGGCGGCTGGCGTCAAAGGCCATTGGCGCCAGTTTTGGCGCCAGTCGGCGTGGCGCCAACCACTCCCAGGCGGGCCTAGCCCGTAAAGGTGCGGAGAATTCTGCGCCTTTGGGGAGGCCCGACGCCGGAGTGGTTGGCGCCACTCCGCTACGCCGGGACCCCCCCCCCGCTCCGCCGGGTAGGGGAGAACCCTGGACCTGGTTTCTCTCAAAATGGTCGTTGGTTACCATGCGGCAGCTTCTATCGGTGGCACACTGGTTAGCACGGCTGCCTCACAGATCCAGGCACCCGGGTTCAATTCCAGCCTCGGGTGACTGTGGAGTTTGATTTCTCCCGTGTCTGCGTGGCTTTCGTCCGGGTCCTTTGGTTTCTTCGCACAGTCCAAAGTTGTGCAGGCAAGGTGGATTGGCTATGTTAAATTGCCCCTCAAGGGCCGGTTCAGACTCGATGGCCCGAATGGCCTCCCTCTGCACTGTAAATTCTACGATCCCTATTATTTTTTGAACACACTCAAAATGGCCGTTAGCAACACTGCATCAGAAAGCTGAACACGGTGGGACAGTGTGTGAAATACGCGATGCTGGTGAGCACAAAAACTGATTGATAACAGTGTGTCAGGCATGTAAACACTTTCACATTTACCACAAACACTGCCTCAGATTCCTGAACATGCTCAAACGGCGGTGAGTAAAAGTGCACCAGACACATGAACACTCAAGCTGACCACAGTGCGTCAGGTAATCAAACACACTCAATCTGACCGTTACAAAAGAGTCAAATATCTGAACATACTTAAGCTGACCAGGGTAACACAGTCAGATACCTGAAGTGACTGTTAGTAATAATGCATCAGAAAGCAGAGGATAAATGAATATGATTAAACTATTAGTGACATTCTAATCATAAGAACATAATATGTAAAAGTAGGCCATTCAGCCCATCAAATCTGCTCCATCATTCAATGAGATCATGACTGATCTGAAATGATAACCCTCAACTCCACTTTCCCCGCCTTATCCCCATAACCTTTGATTCCCTGACCGATTAAAAATCTGTTTATCTCAACCGAGAACATACTTAATGACTCAGCCTACACAGCCCTCTATGGTAAAGAATTCTGCAGATTCACTACCTTCAGAGAGAAGAAATTCCTCCTCATCTCAGTCTTAAACATCCTCTCAGCATCTACACTGTCAACCCCTCGAATCTTTTTTGTTTCAATGAGTTTTGGTTCAACCTGCTCAACCATTCCTCAATACAATTCTTTCAACCCAAGAATCAGCCTTAGTAAACCTTCTTTGAACTGTTGAACATCAGAGATGAATACACTTGAATCAACTTCACGTGTCAGTGGCAAGAAACATTTCTGACACACAAGTGTTGGAAAATAGCCATCTCTATGAAATGAAATGAAAAATGAAAATCGCTTATTGTCACGAGTAGGCTTCAATGAAGTTACTGTGAAAGGCCCCTAGTCGCCACATTCCAGCGCCTGTCTGGGGAGGCTGGTACGGGCTGAGAGCGAATCCAACCTTCTCCCTTGGCACACAATTCATTGCTGAATCTCCCAGTATCAACATCCTGGGGGTTACCCTTGACCAGAAACAGAACTGGAGCAATTGGTTAAATAGACTGCTTACAAAGATAACTCAGAAAATTCTACAGCGACCAACTCACCTCCTGATTCCCGGAATCTATTTACCATTTACAAGACACAAGTCAGGGGTGTGATGGAATACTCTCCACTTGCCTGGATGAGTACAGCTCCAACAATACTCGAGCTTGATACCATTCAGGACAAAGCAGCCCGCTTCATTGGCACCCCATCCACCACCTTCAACATTCACTCCCTCCACCACCGACACACAGTGGCTTTGATGTGTACCATCCACAAGATGCACTGCATGACCTCATCCATGCTCCTTCAAAAAGCACCTTCTAAACTTACGCAACCTAGAAGGACAAGGTCAACAGATGCAAATTCCCCTCCTTGCATTAGCCGGGAAGGCAACTTCCAATGCAAGGCAACTTCTTTACTGGTTTGATTAGTAAGTTTGGGACTGGTCTGAGAAGTCAGCACCTTCTTGGGTAAAGTCAATTGGTACAGGATTCAAACCGTTCCTGCTGACGTCGCTCTGCATCACAAACCAGCTATCCTGCCAACTGAGCTAATCGACCCCATTCAAGAACAGTGCATTAGATACCTGATCACACTGAAACTGACCATCAGTAACAGTGCATCTGATACCTGAACACACTGTAACTGACCATCAGACACCTGACCATCAGTAACAGTACATCAGACAGCTGAACACACTGAAACTGACCATCAGTAACAGTGCATCTGATAACTGACCATCAGACACCTGACCATCAGTAACAGTGCATCAGATAGCTGAACACACTGTAACGGATCACCAGTACTGTAACGGATCACCAGTAACAGATCAGACACCTGAACGCATTGTTACTGACCATCAGTAATAGTGCACCAGATACCTGAACACACTGTAACTGACCATCAGACACCTGACCATAAGTAACAGTACAGACACCTGAACACACTAAGTGACCACCAGTAACAGTACATCAGATACCTGAACACACCGTAACAGACCATCAGTAACGGTGAATCAGATACCTGAACACACCGCAGCTGACCAACAGTAACAGTGCATCAGATACCTGACCATCAGTAACAGTGCATCAGATACCTGACCATCAGTAACAGTGCATCAGATACCTGACCATCAGTAACAGTGCATCAGATAGCTGAACACACTGTAACTGACCACCAGTAACAGTACATCAGATACCTGAAAGTGTAACTGACCATCAGTAACAGTACACATGGCACCTGAACACATGGTAACTGACCATTAGTAAAGTGTAACAGAATAATAATAATAATCTTTATTATTGTCACAAGTAGGCTTACATTAACACTGCAATGATGTTACCGTGAAAAGCCCCTAGTCACCACACTCCACCGCCTGTTCGGGTACAGGGAGGGAGAATTCAGAATGTCCAATTCACCTACAAGCACATCTTTCAGGACTTGTAGGAGGAAACTGGAGCCTCCGGAGGAATCCCACGCAGACACGCAAGATCATGCAGACTCTGCACAGACAGTGACCCAAGCCAGGAATCGTACCTGGATCCCTGGCGCTGTGAAGCCATAGTGCTAACCACAGTGCTACCATACTGCCCATGTGCCACCGTGCCTCCTGCAACAGACCATTAATAACACTGCATCAGGTACCTGAACACATTGCAACTAACCATTAGTAACAGTACATCAATTATTTGAAATTACAGTAACTGACCATCAGTGAAATCAAAGTCACCGTAGCCCCCGAGGACCATTGGTTGATTTCCCCATTTGAGGGGGAGCTGACAGGTGGTGATTTCATAGAATTTACAGTGCAGAAGGAGGCCATTCTGTGTCACAGATGCGGAGAATGGGCCCGAGGACAAGAGGGAGAAACAGGGACAGCACCGATATGCTTGGCAATATGGCCAGGGCCAGCACCAGGAGCCCACCCAGGGCAGAATGACTAGATAGGGTTCACTGCCATGGGTGGGTGAGGAGTGGAAAGAGACAAGTTAATAGTTATAAGGTTCATTCTTTGAATATGTACATTTTCTCTTTCTGTTTCTGTTTTGTATGTCTCTGCTCGTTTCTCCAAATGAGCTCTGTAAATATGCAAGCATTAACCTTTCAGTGATTGCTGGACTATGCACCACAAAAATGTGAAAATCAATAAAGATATTAAGATATCTGAACACACGGTAACTGACCATTAGTAACAGTACATCAGATATCTGAAGACACGGTAACTGACCATTAGTAACAATACACCAGATATGTGTACACATGGCAAGTTACCATCAGTAACAGTAAATCAGGATGCTGATCATGTTCAAATCAAACATTAGTGAAAGCTTGTCTGTTATCTGACAGCCTTGAGCTAATCACAAGTAACAGTGCATGAGATATCAGAACACACTGTAAATGACCACTGGTGACAATGTATCAAATACCTGAACAAGCTTAAATGGACTGTTGGTAACAGTGCATCACATAGCTCAACATGAAATTACTGGCCATTGTTGAGTCCATCTGTTACCTGAAATGTCCGAGCGAATCAAATATTCAAACTGACTATTCCTAATACTGTAGTGTGTCAGACACCTGAGCATTCTCAAACTGACCATTACTAAGTGTGTCAGACACCTGAGCATTCTCAAACTGACCAAGTAGACACAGGTCTTTCCTCCTGTGGGGCATTCTAGACAAGAGGTCATAGGGATAAGAGGTTAGAAGTTTAAAACAGAGTTGAGGAGAAACTACTCCCAAAGGATTGTAAATCTGTGGAATTCGCTGCCCCAGAGTGCGATTGATTCTGGGACAGTGAGTAAATTTGAGGAGTTAGTTGGGTTGACTGGTTATAGAGAACGGGAAGATGGTAGAGTTAAGGCCAGGATGAGATGAGCCATGATCGAATGGTGGAGCAGACTCGATGGGCCAAATGGCCTAATTCGGCTCCTGTATCTTATGAACTTGTGACCATTACTAACAGTGTGTCAAATACCTGAACATTCTCAAACTGACCATTACTAACAGTGTGTCAGATGGCTGAACACACCTAAAATGAATTAGTAACCATATGTCAAATATTGGTACAAATTTGAATTGAACATTGTTAATAAAGTGTCAGATACCTAAATATGCATGAACGCACCATTCATAACAATTGTTAAGATGCCTGAACAAACACAAACTGCCCTATGGTAACAGTACATTATGAAGCTGAACTAGCTTAAATCTAACATTAATGAAAGCATGTCTGTTACTTGAACAGTCTTGAGCGAACCACAAGAAACAGTGCAAGAGATATCAGAACACACTGTAAATGACCACTGGTGACAATGTATCAAATACCTGAACACGCTTAAATTGCTCGTTGGTAACGGGGCATCAAATAGCTCAACATTAATAACTGACCATTGCTGTGTCCATCTGTGACCTGAAATGCCTGAGTGCATCAAATACTCAAACTGATCATGGCTAACAGTGTGTCATATACCTGAACACTCAAAAACTGACCATTACTAACAGTGTGCAAGATACCTGAAGACTCTCAAACTGACCATTACTAACTGTGATGTGGAGATGCCGGCGTTGGACTGGGGTGAGCACAGTAACAAGTCTTACAACACCCTGATGAAGGAGCTGCGCTCCGAAAGATAGTGATTCGAAACAAACCTGTTGGTCTTTAACCTAGTGTTTTAAGACTTATTGTTACGTTTATCACCACCTGAACATTCCCAAACTGACCATGACTAATGGTGTGTCAGGTGACTGAGCACACCTGAAATGACAGTGCGTAACCATGTGTCAAGTACTGGTACAAGTTTGAATTGAACATTGATAATAAAGTGTCAGATACCTCAACATGCACTAACTCCCCATTGGTAACAATTGGTGAGGTGCCTGAACACACACAAACTGACCTATTGTAACTGTGCATAAGATATGTGATGCTCTTCAATCTAACGGTCTTGAACGTAGACAAATACCTGAACAACCTTTAGCTGACCACAAATAACAGCGCATCAGAAAGCTGAACATTGACTGTGAGCAACAGTTGTCAGGAGGGGAGGTAACCAATAACTGTTAGAAACAGTCTGTCAGGTATCTGAGCACGCACAAACTCAAAGCAGCAGTGTTCCCTAAAGCAGGCACTGTATAACAGATCATCAAACGAGCTAAAGTAATCAAATCAACAAAAGAACAAAGATGAAGAAGACTTGAAGAGGCTAGAAATATGCTTTGAAGTAAATTCTCGGGATTCGCTTGGAGAGTCCCTCAATAAAATCTGCTTTTCCTGACCGAATTTCCTCTGGTTTGTTTATTCCCCAGAAGGAAACCGCCGAACAATTGAACCTTCCTGAATGACACCCCCCTCCCCCAACTCACCAACATCCCCATCATGTCCCTCCAGAGAGTGCAGAATGTGTCGGTCAGCCCAGCCGAGGGGGGCTGAAGTTCGGTGGGGGTATCTGGCTCTTCGTCCATCGTGCGGTTCCCTCCGATTGAAAGCAGGTTTGTGACCTCGAGATTGCCCCCGGTACACAACGCAAACACACGCTTGGAGCGGGATCACACTCCAGCCGTCACTCTGAAGCTCTTCACCATTCTGTCCTCGGGCTATCAATCACTGCGGCAGACAACCGGCCTCGGGGCAGGCGGAGAAAGTGCCAGGCTCCGGCCAGTAAATCCCCACAGTCCGAGACAGTGATCCACTTCGCCCCCGCCCTCCTCAACACACACACACACACAGCCTCCCCCCACCCCACCACAAGTCCTGCTGGAGCAGGAAGGAAAACGAGTTGGCCACCAGCCTCTTGTTACTTTCTCCTGCAATCGATCCCTCGCCAGATAAGTTTTCCACAGCAGAGTGCCCAGCCTCTGACCGAAAACAAAGCCAAACTTTCGGCAGCTTTCGCCAGGGGCAATCAACCCGAGCCCACCCCAAGCAAGAGACCACAGCTTTTCTCGGTCAGGCTCTTGCAGCGTCCACACGTTCTTCAGGGGGGGGGGGGGGTGGGGGAGAGAAGAGACGGCCACTCCAGGGAATGTGGGCAGGAATGGCTCTCCGAATGCGGCGCAGCTCTTCAGACACTCGCCTCCCCTCTCCACCGAGTGAACTCTTCCTGCTTCACATGACTGCTTTCCCTCCCCTCTCCCTCCTCCCCTCCCACATCAGCACTTTTGCTACAAAAGCCACTCTGATGTCAGATGCTGCTGGAGAACAATCGCAGAGTGTGCGAAGTGCCGCATCTGTTTGGCCCCGCGTTAATGCAACACATTTCACATCAGCAGCAGCAACAACAACATCACAAAAGGAAGTTGCAGCCCTGGAGCCAGCCTCTGCAGTCGAGGCTGCGAACTTCAGCCTCAGGGAGGCTTACAACCCAACTTTGCTCAAATGTTCAATCTCCTTTTGCATTTCGGAGTGGGCATGCACGAAAATTAAAATCAATGCATAAAATTATGACTTTTTTTGTTGCTAGTTTCTCCATATTTACTCTGGTTTCCACTGGCTGATAACCAGAGGACACAGATTTAAAATTATTGGGACAAGGAGGAGGAGTGAGAGGAAGAATAAAAGTGAGAGTTGTTCTTTTTGGGGTAGCACAAGTGTTTAGCACCGTGGCTTCACAGTGCCCGGGTCCCAGGTTCGATTCCCTGCTGGGTCACTGTCTCTGCAGCATCTGCACGTTCTCCCCGTGGGTTTCCTCCGGGTGCTCCGATTTCCTCCCACAGTCCAAAGATGTGCAGGTTAAGTGGACTGGCCATGATAAATTGCCCTTAGTGTCCAAAAAAATGGTCAGATGGGGTTATTGGGTTATGGGGATAGGGTGGAAGTGAGGGCTTAAGTGGGTCAGTGCAGACTCGATGGGCTGAATGGCCTTCTGCACTTTATGTTCTAACAATGAAAATAGCTATGATCTGGAATGCAGGCCTGAAAGCTAGGTTAGCAGATGGAATAGTAACTTTCAAAAATAAATTTGTTGTCTGTGAACAGTGTTTTCGGTTTCCTTAAACATCTCACCACCATCTCAACTTGAAACCCTTTGCCAGAAAGTGACTTTGATTTATTTTGAGGGCTGACGAGATCCTTCCCCTATAGTTTCGGCAACTGACTTCTCTAATTCAGGCAGAATCTTTCGTTTGCACTTTGAATAATGAAAATGAAAACGGACGGCCCATTGTGAAGAAATTGAACCATTCTCACTGTCTGTCTGTCAGCATGTGTGGAGAGAGAAACCGAGTAAGCGTTTCGAGTCTGTATGACTTCTTCAGAACTGGAGGAGTAGAAATGTGATGAGTTATATAATTCGAGGAGGGGGGTGGAGAAAGTGGAGCAGAAAAGGTCAGGCATAGGTCAGAGCTGACCTATTCTGCTCCACCTTCTCCAACCCCCCTCTCCAATTATATAATCCATCACATTTCTACCCCTCTTCAACTGTGAAGAGTCAGATGGATTTGAAACATTAATGCCATTTCTCTTTCCACAAATGCTGCCAAACCGACTAGATTTATATACCGGGTGACCTCCAGGCAGAGCAAGACAACTAGGCAGGCAATGCAGGAATCTCCTGTGGCTATTCCCCTGCAAAAGAGATGTGCTGTTTTGGATACTCATTAAATTTACAATGCAGAAGAAGGCCATTAGGCCCATTGAGTCTGCACCGACCCTTTGAAAGAGCACCCCAATTAAGAGCACACCTCCCACCTATCTCCGTAACTCAACCTAACCTTTATCAATACTGTAGCCATCTGGGATGGCCATTTTCAGTATACAAAATGGACACGCGCAGAGCCTATAGGGAAATATGGACAATGCAAAGCAACAAGCAGGCACACAGAGCCTGAATGTATATTTGGAAGGCAGTCAGCAGACGGAATTGAAACTCTGGGTCAATTTACATATTGATGGCCCATCTCCGGGAAAAAAAGAACGAGTGCTCAGGTAACCGATACTGTTCCAGACAGTCCGGTGCCACTACCCCAACCAAAAGACACAAACAAAGCAAGGCCAACGGCCACCTAGGACACGCCCAGCCATCAGGGCACCCACCCCTTTATTGGTTTAGATCAATGACAATGATCAAGAAGCTGCCCAATTAATTGGGACCAAGTTTAAGGCCCGCCTAAAAGCGCGCAAAGCCCCTCCAAGTATAAGAAGGAACCCCCGTGAAAGGTTCAGCCTCTTGGATTCGGCTTTCAAGCGGGGGACCCTTCCACCAGCACCACCAGAAGCAAGTTAGTTCAAGTTCAACGCTCGCTACCAGTCAGACGACCTTAGCTGTTCTCCTGTTACCTCTTCAAACCCAACAGCCTCAGATCCGAACAACGGGCATTGTTCCTCTGACTAAGTGGGTACCCGAAGTTAAGTATAGGTGTTAGTGATAGACATAGTTTAGCCTGTAGTGTTATTGTGCATGAGTAGATCTTACTGTGTGTACGTAAATAAAGTACTATTGACTTTGAACTAACTAACTGGTGTATTGGCTCTTTGATCGGTATTCGGGTTGAACCTTGTGGCGGTATCTAGAGATACCTGGCGACTCTAAAAGCATATTCATAATTAGGATTAAGAAAGGCAACCTTATTAACCGCCATATTTATAGCAAGTAAACAGAGCAACAACACCAAGGGCAATTTACTGTGGCCAATCCACCTAACCTGCGCAACTGTGGGAGTAAACCAGAGCACCTGGAGGAAACCCACACAGCCACGGGGAGAATGTGCAGACTTTGCACAGTGACCCAAGTTGGGAATCAAACCTGAGGCCCTGGTGGTGCAGTGGTTGACACTGGTGCCTCACGGCACCGAGGTCCCAGGTTCAATCCCGGCTCTGGGTCATTGTCTGTGTGGAGTTTGCACATTCTCCCCGTGTTTGCGTGGGCTTCGCCGCCACAACCCAAAGATGTGCAGGGTAGGTGGATTGGCCACGCTAAATTGCCCCTTAATTGGAAAAAATGAATTGGGTACTCCAACTTTTAAAAAAGGGACGTCTCAGAGCAGCTGCAGGACATTCTAAAGGGGAGGGTGAACAGCCAGTGGTCATGGTACACATTGGTACAAGTGACATAGATAAAAAGAGGGATCAGGATCTTAAAGCAGAATATAGGGAGTTAGGAAGCAAGTTGAAAAGTAGGACTTCAAAGATAGTGATCACAAGATTACTACCAGTGCCACGTGCCAATCAAAATAGAACTAGCAGGATATATCAGATAAATACATAGCTGAAGAGATAGTATGAGAGGGAGGGTTTCAGATTCCTGGGGCATTGGGACTGGTTCTGGGGATGTGGGATCAGTACAAACCGGATGAGTTGCACTTGGGCAGGACCGGAACCGGAACTGATGTCCCGGGGGGGGGGGGGGGGGGGGGGGGGGGGGGGGGGGGGGGGGGGGGTTATGGGGAAAGAGTATTTTCTGGAGTGGGTGAGGGGAGGTTTCAACTAAAATGGCAGGGGAATGGGAACCTATACAAGGAAGCATAAATGAAGGACAAGAACAGAAGACAGTCGAGAGAATTAGAAAAGTAATAAGCAGAGAAATCAAGGGCCAAAATCAAATAGGCCCTCAGTGAAAAATAATGGCAATGTGACAAGTAATGTTAAAATGACAAGCCTCAAGACTTTGTGCCTTGGCTTAAGTGTGGAGGATTCACAATAAAATGGATGAATTAATCACACCAGAGATGTAAATGGCTATGATATAGTTGGGATACAGAGACATGACTGCAGGGTGACCAGGGATGGAAACTGAACATACAGAGGGACATTTAGGAAAGACAGATAAAAAAGGAAAAGTCGGTGGAGTTGCATTGCTGTTTAAAGAGGAAATTAACACAATAGTGAGGAAGAAGTTTAGCTTCAACGATGTGAAATCTGTATGGGTAGAACTGAGAAACACTAAGGGGCAAAAAACATTAGTGGGGGTGGTATATAGACCCCCAAGTTGTAGTGCCGGTGTTGGGAATGACATTAAACAGGAAATTAGAGCTGCATGCTGTAATAAGTGCAGAAGTCCCTTCACCAGAATCCCTTTTATTAACAAAACCAGCAACAGTACAACCAGGTGCATTCAGCTTGCTGTCTGCACTGGAAGTGCACAGGATCTGACACACCCTGTAAGGAGTTCCCTGATTGGCCAATCTCATGTGTAATTATGGGTGACTTTAATCTGCATACAGATCGTGCAAATCAAGTGAGTAAAACTATAGTGGAGGTACTCCTTGAGTGTACACGGGATGATTTTCTAGACCAATAAATTAAGGAACCAATAGGCCATGCTAGATTGAGTATTATAATAAGAGGAAGGAATAATTGGCACTCTAGTTGTGTGAGACCCCTTGGTGATGAGCGACCATAATATGATAGAATTCCTCATCAAGTTAGAGAAGGACGTAGTTGATTCTGGACCAAGGTCTATAATGGATTGGAAAATGTTACTTAAAGGGATGACAGTGGATAGGCAATGTCAAATATTCAAAGAGCTCATAGGTGATCTGCAACAATTGTTTATTCCTGTCTGGTGCAAAGATAAAATGGGAAAGTGGTCAAACCATGGCTTATTAGAAAGATTAGAGATGGTATTAGATCCAAGGAAGAGGCATACAAATTGGCCAGGAAAAACAACAAACCCAAGGATTGGGAGCAGTTTAGAATTCAGCAAACGAGGACCAAGGGATTGATTAGGAAGGGAAAAATAGAGTTTGCGTGTCAGCTTACAAGGAACATAAAAGGCGACGAAAAGTTTCTATAGGTATGTGAAGAGAAAAAGATTGGTCAAAACAAATTGGTCCCTAACAGTCAGAAACAGGGGAATTCATAATGTGTAACAAAGAAATGGCTGACCAGCTAAATACATTTTTTCTGTCTTCACAAAGAAGAACACAAATAACATACCAGAAATATCAGGGAACACAGGTTTTAGTGAGAGGGAGGAACTGAAGGAAATCTGTACTACAGTAGTAGGGAAATGGTGTTGGGGAAACTAATGGGACTGAAGGCTGATAAATCTGCAGGGTCTGATAATCTATGTTACTTAAAAAAAGAGGCTCTGGAAATAGTGGATGCATTGGTGGTCATCTTCCAAGACTCTTATAGATTCTGGAACATTATCTACGGTTTGGAGGATGGTAAATGTATCCCACTATTTATAAAGGGAGATAGAGAGAAAACAGGGAACTATAGATCAGTCAACCTGTCGTTGGTAGTGAGGAAAATGCTAGAGTCCATTATAAAAGATTTAATGGCAGAGCATTTGGAAAACAGTGACAGATGTGGACAGAGTCAGCATGAATTTACAAAAGGAAAATGGTTGACAAATCTACTGGAATTATTCAAGGATGTACCTAGTAGAGTTGATGAAGGGTAGCCAGTGGATGTGGTTTATTTGGACCTTTGGAAGGCTTTTGACTAAGTCCCACATAAGAGATTAGCATGTAAATCTAAAGTGCATGGCATTGCGGTAGTGTATTAGAACATAGAACAGTACAGAACAGGCCCTTCGGCCCTCAATGTTGTGCCGAGCCATGATCACCCTACTCACACACGTATCCACCCTATACCCGTAACCCAACAACCCCCCCCCCCCCTTAACCTTACTTTTATTAGGACACTACGGGCAATTTAGCATGGCCAATCCACCTAACCCGCACATCTTTGGACTGTGGGAGGAAACCGGAGCACCCGGAGGAAACCCACGCACACAGGGGGAGGACGTGCAGACTCCACACAGACAGTGACCCAGCCGGGAATCGAACCTGGGACCCTGGAGCTGTGAAGCATTTATGCTAACCACCATGCTACCCTGCTGCCCGTTGAAAAGGAGAGAAAAATGGTTGGCAGACATGAAACAAAGAATAGGAATAAACTGGTCTTTTTCCAAATGGCAGGCAGTAACTAGTGGGATAGCGCAGCGATCAGTGCTAGGATCCCAGTTATTCACAATATATATTAATGATTTAAATGAGGGAATTAAATGTAATATCTCCAAATTTGCAGATGGCACAAAACTGGGTGGAAGGGTGAGCTGTGAGGAGGATGCAGAGATGCTTTGGTGTGATTTGGACAAGCTGAGTGGGCAAATGCATGGCAGATCCAGTATAGTGTGGATAAATGTGGTATTTGCTTGTTGCAAAAATGCAAAGGCAAATTGTCTGAATGGCTATAAATTGAGAGAGGGGAATGTGCAACGAGACCTCGGTGTCCTTGTACACCAGTTGCTGAAAGGAAGCATGCAGGCATTAAAGAAGGCAAAAGGTACGTTGGCCTTCATTGCAAAAGGATTCGACTACAGGAGTAGGATGTTTTGCTGCAATTATATAGGACTTGGTGAGATGACATCTGGAATATTGTGTGTAGTTTGATCTCCTTATCTGAGGAATTATGTTCTTGCTATAGAAGAAGTGCAGCAAAGGTTTATCAGACTGATTCCTGGGATGGTGGGACTGATGTACGAGGAGAGATTGTGTTGGTTAGGATTGTACTTGCTGGAGTTCGGAAGAATGAGGGGTGATCTCATAGAAACCTATTCAATTCTAACAGAGGAATTCCAGTGGTGTGATACAAGGGAGGGTGTGCATGAGATGGCTCCCACTGGAAAGCGGATTTTTTAAAAATCCTCCTTTCTGGTGCCACAAACTGTTTACTTTTCTAAAACCTCATAATTTAGTGAAATAGAGTTTCTACCTGACAGAGATGTCCAGGAGAGACAAGACTAATAAAGATTCAGGCCGAAATCTGTTGATGGATTCGGAAACCTCGCTGGATTCTTCTGGAAGCAAGATGGCAGGGATGGGTTCTCCTTTTCCTTTCCAACCACTTCACTAATGGCCAAAGATTGCATTAGTATTGTGATGAGCGAACTAGAGAAACACAGTTAAAGTAGATCCTAAAAGAGCAATCAAAGAGGTCTTGGCCCCTATTCGTTTGGCCTTAGAAAGAACGAATAAGACCGTCGAGGCTTACGCAGCCACAATAAAAGACATCAAAGCCACATGAACAGACCACAGTGTTTGATCACCTCTTGGCCAATCTTACTTCAGTGGTTGAATGTAATAAGTCATTGAAGGCCAAACTGAGTGACCTGAAAAATAGATCCAGGAGCCAGAACATTCGTATTGTGAGATTACCAGAGGGGATGGAGAGTCACACCCCCACTGAATATTTTTAAGGCATGTTTTGCAAGATGCTGGGTGAGGATGTGTTCACATTCCCCCCCGCCCCCTCCCTCCCCCCAAGAATTAGACTGGGCCTGTAGCTCTCTGCGACCGAAGCCTCGATCTGGAGATCAGCCTTGCGTGGTTATCATACGATTTCATGGCTTCAAGGAAAAGGAAGAGGACCTTCGTGGACTAGAGAGAATCAAGATATCAAATGGGAGGGCACGCTATCAAACTGTACCAATATCTGAGTGTTGACCTGGCAAAATGAAGCTGCCTTCAACAGAGTGAAAGCTATCATTCGTGGAAATGGAGTCAGATTCAGAATGGTTTACCCAGCTCGCCTTCGGGTGATTGTTGGGGAATTTGGGGTGATTTTTGATATGCTGGAAGATGTAGACTCCTTTGTTTGAAAACTCAAATTGGGCACTGTTTAAATCCATTTTATAACCCGTGGACAGGCACTTCATATTTTATGTTTTTCTCATGTTCGGGGTTTGGGTATGCTCACAACATCTTTAGTTAAATTTGAGGGTTTTTTGTTATTCTGTCTTTTTTTTTGTTTTCAGTTTATTGTTCTCTTCCTATTTTTCATCATTGTTGGCCATAATAAATTACTAATGTGGTGTTGTAAACTAGATAAGGTTTTACTGCTAACAAAAGGGTTAGTTGACAGAAGTGGAGATAGAGGTTTTCTGCAGCTCTTTGCAATAGTCTGTGAGAATGAGCTTAGAGCGTATAGTTAGTTGTGTTTTTTTTAAAACTGCAGGTTTTGGGATTGGGTGTTCTTTGTACTGTTTTACTATAAATATGGTGTTGTTCAGGAGGGGAGGGATGGTTTAGAGTTAATTTGAAGATGGTATCGGTGGGTTACACTTTGTTGCATTATTTCACTTGGCTCAGTGGCCATCTTGGATAAATTTCTTTACTTTACCTTTTCAGTGTCCCTTGTTTGGTATTTCTCTTTGGGAATGACCAACTCTGGAGTAACGAGTGGTGGGAGACCTCAAATTTGTTTGGCTACCTGGAATGCTAAGGGTCTGAATGGCCCAGTGAAACGGTTGAGGGCATTCGCCTACATCAAGAGCCTAAACTCCAACGTTGTCTTCTTGCAGGAAACCCACTTGCGTGTCAAGGACCAGACCAAGTTACACAAGGGTTGAGCCAGGCAGGTTTTGCATTTCAGTTTTAATGGCAGAGCCAGGGTCACGACAATTTTAATTAATAAGAGAGCTCAATTCTCCCCCCTCCTCAGATTATAGCCGACCCCAACGATCGTTATATTATTGTTTCTGGCTCCCTGGTGAATTCTCCGGTAGCCAGGGTTAACGTTTATGCCCGTAACTGGGATGACACCAATTTTATCAATTCTCTTTGAAACTCTCTCCCCAACCTTGAATTGTACAAGCTGACTTTAAAAGGCGACCGGAATTGTATTTTGGATCCTAAATTGGGTTGCTCCAAACCTAACCTCTTGCTCTCATCTGGGGTGGCCAGGGCTTGGTCCTCTTTTATGCCACATATTTGGTGGTGGTGGGGGGGGGGGGGGGGGGGGGGGGGGGGGTCCCTGGCATTTTTGAATCCCAACAATGAGGATTTTTCTTGTTTTTCCCCAACATGCCCATCATGCATATTCACACTTTGACTTTAATTTTTGATAGGGCTCTCCTCCCTTTGCTTGTGGCTGAGCACTCAGCAATTGTTATCTCTGACCACACCCTACATTTTGTTGATCTACTGTTAGGAGTCCGCCCCTGCCAACACCCACCTTGGAGACTAGGCACTACTCTGCTAGCAGACAAATTTTGTGATTTGTCTACCTCCGTAGAAGATTATATTTAAATAAACAAGTCAGACTCAATCCCTGCCTCTACACGTGGGAGGCTCTTAAGGCCGCCATTTGGGGGGGGGGGGGGGGGGGGGGGGGGGGGGGGGTTAGAAATTGTTTCTTATGGGGCGTATATGCTGAAGATGGCAAAGTTGGATCAGCAGAGGCTGATGGACCACCAATACTGGCTTGATCCTACTCCGGAGCTACTGCCAAACAGGAAAAACTTCCAGACCCAGTTCAAGCGGGCATCCACAGGCAAGGCTGTGTATCAGCTACAATGCTCCAGGGGTACATTTTATGAGCATGAGGAAAAGGCCAACCATCTTCCAGCTCATCAACTCAAACGGTGAGCAGCCTCATGCGAGATCCCTAGGATACACAGTAAGGGAAGTAATCTTGTTTCCACCCCTCTCCAGGGAAACGCAGCTTTTAGATATTATTACTGCGACTTGAATAAGTCAGAGCCCCCTGCAGATAAATCAATCATGAATTCCCGGTCGAGTTTTCAAAGATTTCTCAGAACAGCTCGTTCCCTTAATATTAGATATGCTTAATGACTCATTACCTCTGACCCTCACTCAAGCCTTTATTTCTTTGTTCCTTAAAAGGGGACTGGGACCCAACTGAGTGGGTCATACCGATCCATCTCACTTTTAAACACAGACATTAAGCTGCTTGCTAAGGTCCTGGTGCTCTGGCTAGAGCTTTGCCTCCCAGGTATAATTTCTGAGGATCAAACAGGCTTTGTGAAGGGGCGACAATCGTCGACCAATATACATCCCCTTTATTCTTTCCCCCTCCCCAGCACCCGAGCCTGGGTTATAGTATATTTGGACGCTGAAGAAGCATTTGATAGGGTAGAATGGGTTGGAATGCAAATATTTATTAGAGATACACGGGGAAATTTCGATTCCGCCATAAATTTCCTTCTTGGGTTTGTCTGTTGTATAATGTCCTTATCGCCAGTGTTCACACAAACACTCTACACTCGGGGAACCATTTGGTAGGGGCACTCGACAGGGTTGCCCACTTTCCCCACATTTGTTTGCCTTGGCAATGGAGCCTTTCTCTACAGCCTTGAGGGTCTCTGATCAACGGAGGGGTATTTGTCAGGACGGGGTGGAGCATCTGTTATCGCTTTAGGCGGGTAACCTACTTCTGTACATTCTGGACCCAACTCTCTCCCTAGACAGCATAATGATGAAGATGCTCAATACATTTGGCTCCTTTTCTGGTTAGAAATTGAATTTAGGCAAGAGTCAATGCTTTCCAGTGAACCCCCCCCCCCCCCCCCCCCCCCCCCCCCCCCCCCCCCCCACACCCCCCCCCACACCCACAGTAAAAGAGCTCAGTTTCTGTCTTTCCAATACCAGTTATGTTATTTGGGGGTCTGGGTGGCCTATAATTGGGCCTCACTTGACAATTAAACTACTCAAGCCTGATTAATCGTGTCAGAGCAAATCTACAGCGGTGGAACAACCTCCCTCTGTCTCTGGCGGGTAGAATCCAAACAATTAAAATTAATGTACTTCTGAGGTTATTCTTGACGGGCGGCACAATAGCACAGTGGTTAGTACCAGGGTCCCAAGTTCAATTCCCAGCTTGGGTCACTATCTGTGCGGAGTCTGCATGTTCTCCGTGTCTGCGTGGGTTTCCTCCGGGTGCTCCGGTTTCCTCCCACAATTTCCAAAAGAGGTGCTTGTTAGGTGAATTGGACATTCTGAATTCTCCCTCTGCGTACCCAAACAGGCTCAGGAGTGTGGCGACTAGGGGCTTTTCACAGTAACTTCATTGTAGTTCAATGTAAGCCTACTTGTGACAATAAAGATTATTATTATTCTTTTTCTTTCAATGTATCCCCAATGTTTTTGCCCAAGTCCTTTTTTATGAAGGTTAACAAATTGGTTTCTGCTTTCATTTGGGCAGGTAAGAATCCCAGAATCCGCAGTGTTATGTTCTAAAGAGACAGCCGGGGGGGGGGGTTGACTCTCCCAAAATTTTTGTCTTACTATTGGCTGCCAACATCCAAAAGGTTTTGTTGTGTATTAGTGACCCCGATTCTATCTGGGGCAGAATGGAGGCTCGCTCGTGCACTATCTCTACTCTTCATGATATAATTACTGCACCATTAATCGCCCTTCTCTCCTGATAGAATTTCCTCAAATTCGGTGGTGGTCTCCTCCCTCAGGATTTGGTTTTTCCCTCGTCTTCTCAGCTTCTATTTGTAACAATCACCTCTTCTTACCTTCTGGTTTGGACACTTCATTTAAATCTTGGAAGGCAAAGGGACTTGAGTATTTTAGGGATCAATTTATAGAGGGGAGATTTGCCAGTTTTAGGAAGCTGGCTGACAAAATCTCAGTTGCCCAATTCAAGCCTCTTTTGTTATTTTCAGACTCGTGACTTTTCCTGCAAGGTTTTTCCTTCCTTTCCCTTTTGGCCCGCTCGCCTGCCTGAAGAAGGTTTTATCCTTGGTTCAACCTGGCAATGGGACTATCTCAGACCTAGATGGCTATATTCTTCCATCAGATCCTACCTCATTGGATGGGGTGAGGGTGAGATGGGAGAGGTAGCAGGGCCCTGTGCTTACAAATGAGACATGGAGGGAGGCCTTCTATAGGGTCAACTTCACATCCTCTTGTGTCTGGTTGAGTTGAATCCAGTTCAAAGTGTTACACAGGATGCACTTGACCAAGATAAGGATGAAAGATTCCCCCCCCCCCCACACAGTGTGGAGGAAAAGTGTGATCATTGTTCGCTTGCCCCAGCTAACCACACATACACTACGTTTAAGTCCTGCCTCAAATGTTCCAGCTTGGTTTCCTTTTTCAACACTATAACAGAGATTATTTGGGTGGTTCTATAGCCATGTCCATTGGTAGCCATGTTTGGGGTCTCAGAGTCACCAGCATCTCACTCTGGAGTAGGGTAGGGTTAGATGTTGTCACCTTTGCTTCACTGGTAGCTCGGAGGCGAATTTTGCTTCGCTGGAGGTCTCCCATCTCAGCACTTCTGTCTGGCTGGGCAATTTAATGACATTCCTGCACTTAGAAAAAATTAAATATGCCATCAGAGGGTTAGTGGGAAAGTTCTACCTTATTTTCTTTAAGGATCTAGACAGCATCAGCTGTTACGGGGTTTAGTTATAGTGTTTAGGTTTCAGTTTGTGTTTTTTTTACTGGGGTTTGTTTGTAACCATTTGACTTTATACCCATACATGTTGGCTGATAGTTTGTCATACAGTTATATAAAATTTTAATAAATATACTTAAAACAAAAAGATGTTCCCAATGGTGGTGGGAGTCCAAGGGTCACTGTCTTGAGGATATGGGGCAGACCATTTAGGCCTGATATGAGGAGAAATTTCTTCACCCAGAGTGGTAAGCCTGTGGAATTCGCTACCACGGAAAGCAGATGACAACGGGTCATCTGGACTCAAAACATTAGCTCTTTTCTCTCCCTACAGATGCTGCCAGACCTGCTGAGATTTTCCAGCATTTTCTCTTTGACCACAGAAGTAGTTGAGGTCAAAACATTGTATGTTCTCAAGGAGTTAGATTTAGCTCTTGGGGTGAAAGGGATCAAAGGATACAGGAGGAAGGCGGGAACAGGCTATTGAGTTGGATGATCAGCTATGAACTTGTTGGATAATCAGCTATGAACTTGTTGGATGATCAGCTATGAACTTAATGAATGGTGGAGCAGGTTCAAAGGGCCAAATGACCTCTTCCTGCCCCTATTTTCTATGTTTCTACCCAGCATTTTTTGTTTCGATTTCAGATTTCCAGCATCTGCTGTTTTTGCTTTCATATTCTTTTATCAATCTCACCTGTGTTATTTTGAGTGTAAAGTACTCCTGTATGCAATCTATAATATAGGAAATCTACAACATAAAATATTGAAATAAAATAAACTTAGGCAGTAGTCATTTTTTAAAAAACTTTTCTTCTGTGGCTGGATTTAAGGGAACAAATATCAAATAACTTCAGGTAGAAAGTGGCATGCTGCTGCAGTTTAAAAAAATAATTTAGTGTCTTTTTTAACTCAACACATTTGAAAAATCAAAAAGCAACTTTTGAAAAATATCCACCCACAGAATGACGCTCCTACAATCTCAAACTGAATGAACAGGTAGAACAAGTTCAAGTATCAATTGCCAGGTTTTGGATTATCTGACTTAATATCTCCTTAAGTGGCTCAGTGTCACATTTTGATTCTTTTCCACCCCTCTCCTGATGAGTGGTGGAACACTTTTGTTACATTACATAAATACAAATAATTATCGTTGCTGGGAAGGCAGCTGAAATGAGCACCCCCATGTTCATGAAAAAAAAGTCCAAATCACGCCTCGCGTGAGAAAAATGAGGCAGAAGCGAGAACAAGAAAGAAAAGCCCTGAGGTTGCAGGACCAAAGTGTTGCTTGGGAGACATGCAGTCGGTCATATCTGTTGGTTTATCACTCACGCGGGAGTACACTTACCATTTGATATCAGGGATTATGGTGTTCTGGCAACATGTAGCGCGTGCACCTGCAGTCAGTCCCCTTCAAACCAAAGTTAGAAGTCCATCACCCGGGAAACCACACTGAGAAGGAACTATTTCCCAACAGTAGAAACAAGTCCAGGCGATCCACAATCCAGGATAACAGCAGCTTTCCCCCAAAATCTGTAACCTTTTCCCCTTCCCCCACAGGCCGTCGTTTGCCTCTTCTTGCTGCAGGCAGGCTTTTGAATAACTCGCCTTCCTTTCCTTTCTTTTCCAGAACACCCTTCCTTTTCGGGTGACGATATCATTTCCACCCTCGCTCCTCTCAACACCAAGAATTGGCTGTTGCCACCAGCAACCTGCGGCTGAAAATTCACACGTGACAGCCACAGGGTCGCCTCCCAACCCTGCAGCAGAGTAAGAGGCTCCACACCTACTGAACAATAAACACTCTGGACAAGCGGGCGCGCCAAACCTGACGCACTCTCACCACAAAACTATGATACGACCTGACTTTAAAGGTACAGGACAGCAGAATGGTACTCCATGCAAGGTATCATACCTTGCTCATTCTAAGATTACTTTAATTCTACATATATATCTTCAATTTACAGCATAGGAACGAGGCATCCAGCACAAGCGTGTGCGCGTGCTCCCATTCGGACCCTCTCCCCTATATCTCATCCTGCCAACAACTATAATAACCACCTGTCTTTAGATAGCGCGACAGTAAAACATTCCAAGAAGCTTCACAGAAGCCTCCTCAGATAAATTGGACAGAGTGACCAGAAAGGACACTGGGATAAGACAGCACAGGAGCTAGGAAGTGGATTAATAAAACCATCAGTTCTCAATTACCCACTCACATATCTATCCAACGCGCCTTTACGTCATTTCATATCCTTTGCACCACAGCCTGTTCCATAATTTTCCCAGCTGCTGTGGCGTCAGCTGTCATTCAGTGGTTACTGAAAGCAACTTTTACCTGGGTAGTTCAAGTCCTGCACCAGAGATTTGGACATATAGGGCGGGATTCTCCCAGCCCTGGGCCAGGCCGGAGAATCCCCCTGACCGGGCCACGCTGCCCCACGCCGGCACGTGATTCTCTGCAGAGCAGAGAATCGGCACCATTGGCACCAGCGTGGTTGGCAGGGCGTTGGTCATGGGCCACTCTACGTGGCCGGCCCGCTGATTCTCGGGCCGGGATGGGCCGAGCGGCCATCATGGAAATGCTGCGTCCCGCCGGCGCCGTCCACACCTGCTATCAGCCGGCGGGAACTCAGCATAGAAGGGTTGGGTGGCGGCCTGTTGGGGGGGGGGGGGGGCGGGGGAGGAGCCTCCGATGCGGCCTGGCCCACGATCGGGGCCCACCGATCGGCGGACCAGCCTCTCTGGCTGAGGGACTCATCGGCCCCGACGTAACATGGCGCAGGACTACAGGGGCCGGCGCGTTGAAGGAAGCCAATGCGCATGCGTGCGTTGGCGCCGCTCCACTACACATGCGCGGATCCTGCTTTAACCTTAGTCTAATTACGATGGAGATTTGCCCAAGATACCCTCCTGAATCCGAGGCAGGGCATCTGGCAAAGCCTTCTGCTGATCCCACTAACAAAGTTTTGCAAATTAACCCGAGTCCCAAGCAAAGTCCCTGATGTGTTGGACAGGCTGGGTCGATGTGGACTGCACTTGATGCAGTGTAGCAAGAGACAGACCTCCAACACTTGATCAGATGCAACACGATTTTATTTAACGTCTTAACTATTATACATGTTCAACTGTGGGTTGACACTATGCTGACTTGACTGGAGACCTAGTACTAGCCTGACCAGACTTACTAGCTACCGCATGGTGTTTGCACTGACTAGCTCACAAACTCTGACCGTCTCAGTGGCTGGGTCCAGAGAGAGCGGGAAAACTGGTGCCCTCTGGCTTTATAGTGGTAGTGTCCTGGCTGGTGATTGGCTGCTCTGTTGTGTGTGTCAATCACTGCCTGTCTGCACTCCATTATATACATAGATGTATATTATGACAGTCCCAGCTGCACATTGTTAAAATCCTGTTATGGAACACACCGTTCTAACTGCACACAGATGTAGTCTTTAAATTCAATGTGGAGGGATGTTTCTGGTGATTAGTCATTAGAATGAGATGCAAATGTACGCTAATGATGTTCGTGATATTTGTCGGCAGGAAACGCGGCCTGGCATTGATGACTAAAGTGCACAATCGTTTCCTCGTTCCATATCATCAAAAATCCGTTTCAGGCCTTCTCGTGATATTTTGCTCTTGTGCCTGTCATGACGCGTGCTCCGATTAGGAGTGGAAAATCCCAGGCCCATGTTTCCTCTGGGGGGGAAACGGCATATCTAGAGGCCATAAATTTAAGGCAATCAAGAAACCCAACAGGGAATTCAAAAGAAATGCCTTTAACCAAGGAGTGATCAGAATGGTAAGACTCTATCATGGGGAATGGCTGATGGGAATGGCATAGATGCATTTAAAGGGAATCTGAGCAAACATAGGAGGGAGAAGGAAATGGAGAGTGATGATGATAAAATTTAGAGAAGGAAAGGTGAAGAGATTTTTTTTCTCTCTCAGAAGACGGTGGAAGTGGAGTCATTAAATATTTTTAAGACAGAGGTAGGTAGATTCTTGTTAGGCAAGGGAATCAAAACGTTATTGGGGGTAGATGGGAATGTAGAATTTGAAACACAACCAGATCAGCCATGATCTTATTGAGTGGCAGAGCAGGTCCAAGGGGCTGAACAGCTACTTCTGCTCCTAATTTGTATGCTTGTAATGTGGTAGAGTTTTACATTAAAGTTTGAAAGTTATGTCGTTCACTCCGTAACTAGGGTCGTAAATCTCTAAATCTTATCATCATCACTCTCCATTTCTTTCTCCCTCCTATGTTTGCTCAAATTGGCAATGGTAAATTGGAAAATGACATTAAAAGGTATGATGCAGAGTAGTTCTTAAATGGAGACAGATTGGGAAGCGTCAATATCCAAAGGGACCTAGTTGTCCTTGCTCAGGGGTCACTGAAAGCTATCGTGCAGTTGCTGCAAGCAATTAGGAAGACAAATGGTATACTGGTTTTATTGCAAGGAGATTTGAGTGCAGGAGTTAAGAAGTCTTACTGCAATTGTATAGAACCTTTGTGTGAGTGCACTAGACTATTGGTCCCTTTACAGGACAAACAAGCCAAGGGAATATATGATAAACGCAGGACTCTGGGAAGCACCAGGGATCAGTGGGACCTTGGTGCTTATGGACACCGGTTCTTTAAGATAGCAGAACAGCTGGATACAGTGGTAAAGAAGGCATATCGTATACTTGCCTTTATTAGCTGAGGCATAGGCTTTAAGATCAGGGAGGTTATGCTGAAATTGTATAAAATGGTTAGGCCACAGCTAGAGTATTGTGTGCAGTTCTGAAATCCACATTTCACAGGAGGGATGTGCTGGCATTGGAAAGGGTGCAGAGGAGATTTACCAGGATGTTGCCTGGGCTGGAGAGTGTTAGTTATGAAGAGAGATTGGATAGAGACCCTCATAACGTGCAAGAAATATTTAGATGTGCACTTGCAATCCTAGGGCATACAAGAGCTGGAAAATGGGATTACAATGGTTTAGGTGGTTGTTTTTGACCTGTGCAGATGTGATGGGCCGAAGGGCCTTTTCCCCGAGAAAGTTGACGAACGGCTGCCACCTTCGGGTGAACCCGACCACTGACCCTCTTCAGGCGAACTGTATTTTCTCGAGACTGAGAAACCCAGCCATGTCACTCACCCAGGTCTCTACACTCGGGGGCTTCGAGTCCCTCCACATTAGCAAGATCAGTCTCCGGGCTACCAGGGAAGCAAAGGCCAAGACGTCAGCCTCTTTCGTTCCCTGGCTCCTCCGACACTCCAAAGATCGCCACCTCCGGACTTGGCACCACCCGTGTTTTTAGCACCGTGGACATTGCTATAGCAAAACCCTGCCAAAACCCTCTAAGCTTCGGGCATGCCCAAAACATGTTGACATGATTTGCTGGGCTCCCCACGCACCTCGCACACCTATCCTCTACCCTGAAGAACTTGCTGATCCTAGCCACTGTCATGTGTGCCCGGTGGACTACCTTAAATTGTATCAGGCTAAGCCTGGCACATGATGATGATGTACTAACCCTGCTTAGGGCATATGCCCACAGAACTGGCTCTATCTCTCCTCCTAGCTCCTCCTCCCACTTGCCCTGAAGCTCCTCCACTGGAGTTTCCTCCGCCTCCGAAAGCTCCTGGTAAATATCTGATACATTCCCCTCTCCCACCCAGGTACTGGAAACTACTCTATCCTGTATCCCCCGTGGCGGCAGCAGCGAGAAGGCCAGAACCTGCTTTCTCAAGAAGTCTCGCACCTGCAAATACCTAAACCTATTCCCTGCTGGCAATTCAAATTTATCCTCCAAGGCTCTCAAGCTTGGGAAGCTCCCGTCTATAAATGGACCCCCCATCCTTCTAATTCCTGCCCTTTGCCATCTCAGGAACCCACCATCCAGTCTACCCGGTACAAACTGATGATTATTATAAATCGGGGTCCAAACCGATGCTCCCTCCACTCTCTTATATCTCCTCCACTGCCCCCAGATTCTCAGAGCCGCCACCACCACCAGACTTGTGGAGTATCGGGCCGGCGAGAACAGAAGAGGTGCCATTTTCAGTGCTCCCAAACTTGTGTCTTTACATGACGCTGCCTCCATCCGCTCCCATACCAACCCCTCCCCCACTACCCACTTCCTAATCATGGCTATATTAGCCGCCCAGTAATAGTTGCAGAAGTTCAGCAGCGCCAACCCACCCTCCCCGACTGCGCTCCAGCAACACTTTCTTCACTCATGGGTTTTACCCACCCACACAAAGCCCAAAATAACCTTATTCACCCATTTAAAAAAGGACCTTGGGATGAAGATGGGGAGGCACTGAAAGACAAACAGAAATCTGGGGAGGACCCTCATTTTCACGGTCTGTACCCTTCCCGCCAGTGACAGCGGGAGCATGTCCCATCTCTTAAAGTCCCCTTTAATTTATTCTACAAGTCGGGATAGGTTTAACTTGTGCAGTGCCTCCCATTCCCGGGCCACCTGGATTCCCAGATACTGAAAGCTCTTTCCTACCATTCTAAGCAGCAGCTCTCCCAGTCTCTTCTCCTGTCCTCTTGCCTGGATCGTGAACATCTCGCTTTTCCCCATGTTCAATTTATACCCCAAAAAATTGCCAAATTCACCCAGGATTCGCATTACTTCCCCCATCCCCTCCAACGGGTCTGAAACATACAAGAGCAGGTCATCTGCGTAAAGCGAGACACAGTGCTCCACCTTCCCCCCCCCAGCCCCCCGAACCAGCCCTTTCCCATTCCTAGAAGCTCTTTACGCCATGGCCAATAGCTCTATGGCCAGAGCAAACAGTAATGGGGAGAGAGGGCACCCTTGCCTCATCCCTCGGTGTAATTTAAAATACTCCGACCTCAGTCGGTTCGTACGCACACTCGCTACTGGTGTCTGACAGAGTAACCGCACCCAGTCAATGAAGCCCTCACCAAACCCAAATCTTCCCAGCACCTCCCACAGGTAATTCCACTCCACCCGATCAAAAGCCTTCTCCGCATTCATCACGACCACCACCCCGCCTCCTCTCCTTCTGAGGGCATCATAATAGCATTTAAAAGCCTTCGAACATTGGCCTAGAGTTGCCTGCCCTTTACAAATCCCGTCTGGTCTTCACCTATCACCCCCGGGACATTGTCCTCTATCCTTTTGGCCAATATCTTAGACAGCAGTTTGGCGCCCACATTCAGTAGAGAGATCGGCCTGTATGACCCGCATTGCTCCGGATCCTTCTCCCGTTTCAGGGTCAATGAAATTGAGGCCTGCGACATTGTTGGGGGGAGGACTCCCTTCTCTCTTGCTTCATTAAATATCCTCACCAGCAGTGGGCTCAATATCTCTGAAAACCTCTTATAGAATTCCACCGGGTAGCTGTCAGGCCCCGGGGCCTTGCTCGACTGCATGCCCTCCAGCCCCTCGATTATTTCCTCAATCTCAATTGGGGCTCCCAGCCCTTCGACCAGATCCTCATCTACCCTCGGAAATCTCCACTGATCCAAAAACTGCCTCATCCTCTCCACCCCAGCTGGGGGTTCCGACTCATATAATTTACTGTAAAAGTCCTTAAAAACCTCATTCACCCCCACTGTGTCCAGGACAGTATTCCCACCTCTACTCTTTAGTCTCCCTATCTCCCTGGCCGCCTCCCTTTTTCTAAGCTGGTGCGCTAACATTCTGCTTGCCTTTTCAACATTCTCATAAATCGCTCTTCCTCAACTGTTCCACCGCTTTCCCTGTAGTCAACAGCCCAAACTCCGTCTCTAACCTCCGCCGCTCCATCAGTAGTCCCACGTCCTGGGCCTCCAAGTATCTCCTGTCCACCTGGAATATCTCCTCCACTAACCTATCCCTCTCAGCCCATTCCGACTTTTCTCTGTGGGCCCGTATCGAGATTAATTCCCCTCTGACTACTGCCTTCAAAGCTTCCCAAACCATCGCTGCAGAGACCTCCCCTGTATCATTGTTTCCAGGTAGTTCTGGATGGACTTGTTCACCCGCCCACAGATCGCTTTGCCCGCTAGCAACCCAACATCCAGTCTCCACAGCGGGTGTTGCCCTCTCTCCACACTAACCTGTAGATCCACCCAATGTGGGGCATGATCCAACACTGCAATTGCCGAGTACTCAGTATCCACCACCCCCGGTATTAGCGCCCTGCTCAGAACAAAAAAGTCAATGCGAGGGTATACCTTGTGGACATGGGAGAAAAAAGAAAACTCCTTCATCCTCGGCCGTGCAAACCTCCATGGGTCTACACCCCCCATGTTCCATAAACCTCTTCAATTCCTTGGCCGCGGCCGGCCTCCTCCCTGTCCTGGATTTTGACCGGTCCAATTCCGGATCAATGACTGTGTTAAAATCTCCTCCCATAATCAGGTTATGTGACTCTTAGTCTGGGATCGTACCCAATACCCGCCTCATAAATTGCACATCGTCCCAATTCGGAGCATATATGTTCACGGGTACCACCCGCACCTCCTCCAGCTTCCCACACCATTATGTATCCCCCCCCCCCCTTGTCTGACACGATTCTCCCTGCCTCGAATGCCACTCATTTATTGATCAAGGTCGCTATCCCCCTGGTCTTTGAGTCCAGCCCTGAGTCAAATACGTGGCCAACCCACCCCTTTCTCAATCTCATCTGGTCTATAACCTTTAGGTGTGTCTCTTGTAGCATTGCCACGCCCACCTTCAGCCCCCTCAAATGCGCAAACACGCAAACCCTCTTAACTGGCCCATTCAACTCTCTGACGTTCCATGTAATCAGCCTGGTCGGGGGGCTTCCCGCCTCACGCCCCCTCCCGACTAGCCATCACCCTTTTTTAGGCCAGCCTTCAACTCGCGCCCTCGGCCTTCTTGAGCCCCCCCTCGAGCATTCGCCGTTCCCAACCTCCCATTTGTCCCCTAGTAACAGTTCCTCCCCTGTCAGCAAAGAAGCTCCCCCCCCCCAGCAACAACACTAGAAACCCAACCCCCCAAGTCAAGCTCCAGCTTAACACCTGCTCGCCCCCCCCCACTGTGCTTCCGTGAGTCAGCTGACCCATGCTGACTTGATAATGCCCGCCCATGGCACCAAGCAGTCTGTCTCCCTATTGTTCTCACCCCTCTCCTCCCACTTGGACAAACATATTCAAAGCATCACATCCCCCAGTAAACAAACATCAGAAAAAATTGAAGAAACAGCCACTTTAGAAAAAAAACACAAAAAACAAACCAGCCCAAAGACCACCCCCCCCTCCCCAAACCAACTCCCTGCAAGACAAAGTTAACTTCAGCCATCAAAACAGCCCCTTAATACACATTACACTACTTATACTTATACAGCCCAGCACAACAAATCGCCACCACAGTACTCTCCAAGGCTTCGATGTCTTTTAGTTCACCTCCAGTCTTTTTTCTTTAATAAAAGTCTGTACTTCGTCTGGCATTTCAAAGTAGAAGTCCTGTTCCTCATGTGTGACCCACAGACGAGCTGGGTACAACGCCCGAACTTCACCACCCTCTTAAAAAGGCGTTTGTTTGCCCGATTAAACACAGCTCGCCTCTTGGCCAAATCTGCGCCCGGGTCCTGATAAATGCGCAGCTCACAATTCTCCCACTTGCTGCTCCACCTTGGCCCACTGCAGAACGTGTTCCTTGTCCAGGAATCGGTGAAAGTGTACCACCATCACCCTCAGCGGCTCGTTCGCTTGGGGCTTCTTCGCGAGGGCTCTGTGCGAGGGCTCTGTGCGAGGGCTCTGTACGCTCTATCCACTTCCAGGGCAGAGGGAACGCCTCAGTCCCTATTAACTTCTCCAACATTCCGGCACATAAGCCCTCACATCCGATCCCTCACTGTCTTCAGGGAGGCCGACAATTCAAAGATTCTGCCTCCTGGACCTGTTCTCCAGCTTCTCCTGCATTCTTTTCTGGCGGTCATTTATCATCTCCACCTTGGTCTCCAGCACCAGTTATGTATTCCTCATGCTTGGACACCTTTTTCTCCATCTCCTGGATTGCTCTTCCGTGGGTCTCTTGATTCTGCACCACTTGATCAATCGAAGCCTTAATCGGGTCCAGCGTGTCCTTCTTCAGCTTGGCGAAGCAATCTTCTAAAAACTTCACCAGCTGCTCCGTCGACCACTGTGCCGTCTCTCCGCGGCCCTTGCTCTCCGCCATGCTTTCCCGCGTTGCCAGCTCTGCTCACGTCTTCCTTATAGGACTTTGTCTTCTCACACGGCCACTTCTGGTCCAATTCTCCATACACTGGAGGGGGATTTCTCCTCACTGTCTCACTCTTCACCCATTTATCCCATAGAATCCGGGAAAAACGGGGGAAAATGGTCCAAAAGTCCATCAGAGGCGGGAGCTATCAGATGTGCGACCTACTCCTCCATGGCCGCCACCGGAAGTCCTCGTTGAGGCACTGTTGATCAACTGTGATTTAGTTAAATGGTGGAACAGGCTTGAGGGGCCGAGTGGCCTACTCCAGTTTTTATTTCTTATTTTTCCAAGTTCCATAACACATTTCAGTAAAAAAGTGATCCATTGAAATATAAAATTGTTTAGTTGCTTGAGAAAAAATGCAAAAACAAAACAAAACACATTCAGGTTCAAACAACTGTAAATATCTCATCAAGCAACATAAAGGCTTTGATTCTTTTGTAAAAAAATGTTGGTGACATTTTAAAACATTAAATAAACTATTGCGATTACAAAGGAACTAATAATGTATTTTGGGGTTGTGTCTTATGGTAAGTGAAAAGGGTCATGTGATCTTTTCTGCTGTCTGGACAGTAAGTATGGGTGGATTGATTATTAGGGGTCAAAGGGAAACTGAGATTGTTTAACTGAGAATAAGATGTGTGACATTCACGCTTGGAGACTACAGTCTGAGTATACAATGATCCTGAGTCTCCCAGAGTCCCAGAATGGTGCCAAATATGTCGCGTTGTAAACAGTTGCGCTGTAAAGTATCCATTAACTTCTAAGATGAAAGGGAGTTGGGATCAAAGGTAACTCATTAGCATTTCTACTTAGATACAAAGTTGACGGTTTTCCCATTGCCATGGGGAAGAGGATTGCGTGAGCTATTTTTCAAATTAGGTTACAGGCTTCCCTATATACTCATGAATATCAGAGACAGACAGCAGTTTTCAGTGCTGCCTTGTGGTCTACAGCCATCTGAGAGGTAGAGAGCAAGAGACAGAAACAGCCAGGCCTGCATCTTAAGCAGAGAAAATGCGAGTACATCATGCATCACGTAGAACATAGGTGGGAGCTTGCACTCTGAGTAAAGACTGATTTCGAGAGGTTTTAGAGGAGTTTGGAAGTTTAAAAAATGTTTTTTCCAATTAAGGGGCAATTTAGCATGGCCAATCTACCTACCTTTCACATCTTTTGGGTTATGCGGGTGAGACCCACGCAAACACAGGGAGAATGTGCAAATGCCACATGGACAGTGACCTGGGGCTGGGATGAAATTCAACGTGGGCAAGTGCGAGGTCTTGCACTTTGGAAAAAAGAATAGAGGCATGGACTATTTTCTAAACGGTGACAAAATTCATAATGCTAAAGTGCAAAGGGACTTGGGAGTCCTAGTCCAGGATTCTCTAAAGGTAAACTTGCAGGTTGAGTCCGTAATTAAGAAAGCAAATGTAATGTTGTCATTTATCTCAAGAGGCTTGGAATATAAAAGCAGGGATGTACTTCTGAGGCTTTATAAAGCACTAGTTAGGCCCCATTTAGAATACTGTGAGCAATTTTGGGCCCCATACCTCAGGAAGGACATACTGGCACTGGAGCGGGTCCAGCGGAGATTCACACGGATGATCCCAGGAATGGTAGGCCTAACATATGATGAACGTCTGAGGATCGTGGGATTATATTCATTGGAGTTTAGGAGGTTGAGGGGAGATCTAATAGAAACGTACAAGATAATGAATGGCTTGGATAGGATGGACGTAGGGAAGTTGTTTCCATTAGCAGGGGAGACTAGGACGCGGGGGCACAGCCTTAGAATAAAAGGGAGTCACTTTAGAACAGAGATGAGGAGAAATTTCTTCAGCCAGAGAGTGGTAGGTCTGTGGAATTCATTGCCACAGAGGGCGGTGGAGGCCGGGACATTGAGTGTCTTTAAGACAGAAATTGATAAATTCTTGATTTCTCGAGGAATTAAGGGCTATGGGGAGAGAGCGGGTAAATGGAGTTGAAATCAACCATGATTGAATGGTGGAGTGGACTCGATGGGCCGAATGGCCTTACTTCCACTCCTATGTCTTATGGTCTTATGGGATCAAACCCGGGTCCTCAGTGCCCGAGGCAGAAGTGCTAACCACTGCGTCACCGTGCTGCCCTGAGGAGGTTGGAAGCTTTACCTAACTTGGAGATGGAGGGAGGAATCTACAGTGGAGTGTTTACAGAGAAACACAGTTCTGGAACTAGAAGTTTCCCGGCTGGGAAAGTAAAAAGGAAACAAGCCATCAGAAGCAGGGAATAACTTTAGACTGGTTCCTGGAGGTTGAAGTGTTCATTTAAGGGACAGTGTAGAGTATATAACTCCAGCAGCAGATTTTCCAGTCATAATACCAACTTATATGGGGAATCTCTTTTCTGCAGTTAAGTTGCCTATGACAAGAAAATAGTGTTTAGTAAATAATGCTTTTTAGTCATTTGTTACAGTATAAAGCCTTTTCATCTTGATGTCTTAATCTTGAATTGTCTTTCTTTCAAGCTGGAAGTTCAAATTTATTTTCAAAATTGATTGTTCTCTCAGGATATCATAGCAAACCATTGAATTGTTTCAAACATGAATATTTAAAAAATGCAACAGACAGCTTCCAGCCTGACAGCTTTTACCCTTGACAACAAAGGTGATACCTCGTTTGCCCATCTGGCATTTAAGCTCACTGACAGTTGTCCCATCTCAGCATTGTCTGCTAATTACCATCAGGCTGAAGGGGCCTGGCCACGGGGGTGCAATACCAACCTGATGAGCTGTATGCTGGTGCAATCACCTCTTCAGAAACATCGCATTACTGATCTAGAGTCCTGTGTTTCTGTATTAAATAGTTGTTTGGTCATACAGAACTTGAGTATGGCTGAAAAAAAGACACTTGTCCTCAGGACAATCGATTGTCCACTCCTCAGGACAATCGCATGAATACCAACGTCGGGGGAACAACAACTTTATACTGTACAAGAAGTATAAAGTGCTGAATGGCTGGCAAATGGATTCTAATTGGTGGAGGTGCTGTACTCTTCACTTCCAGTTGTTGTTTCGCCTGACATTGTTCTGATGAGTGCAAGATGAAAAGCTTTGGCAAAACATCTTTTCTCAGCAATACTCAAGTTTCCGTATTCACTGATTTCCTTCCTAATTGGACAATAAACCGCGCCATACTGTTAACATGTCAAAATAGCTCAGGAAATATTGTAACATTTCCAAAATACCTAGGATATTTCCTCATAACCTCTCAGGAGATATTGTAACATTTTTACTTTTCATCCCATGAAACATTCCAGTACTGTAGAGCATCCAGAAATTAGAAACACATAGAAAATAGAAGCAGGAGGAGGCCATTCGGCCCTTTGAGCCTGCTTCGCCATTCATTTTTAAAAAAATTTAGAGTGCCCAATTTTTTCCAATTAAGGGGCAATTTAACATGGCCAATCCACCTATCCTGCACATCTTTTTGGGTTGTGGGGGTGAAACCCACGCAAACACGGGGAGAATGTGCAAACTCCACACGGACAGTGACCCAGGGCCGGGATTCGAACCCGGGTCCTCAGCACCGTAGGCAGCAATGCTAACCATTGTGCCACCGTGCTGCCCTGCTTCGCCATTCATTATGATCATGGCTGATTATCAAGTTCAATACCCTGATCCAGCCTTGATCCTATTAGCCCCAAGAGCCATATCTAATTCCTTCTTGAAATTACACAACGTTTTTGTTTCAACTACTTTTTGTGGTAGTGAATTCCACAGATTCACCACTCTCGGGGTGAAGAAATTTCTCCTTACCTCCTAAAAGGTTTACCTCTCATCGTCAAACTATGACCCCTGGTTCTGGATTTCCCCCACAATTCTTTCTGAATCTACCCGGTCTAATCCTGTTAGAATTTCATAAGTTTCTATGAGATCTTCTCTCACTCCTCTAAACACCAATGAATAAAATCCTAACCAACTTAGTCATATGACAGTCCTGCCATCCCAGCAATCAGCCTGATAAACCTTTGCTGTACTCCCTCCATAGCAAGAACATCCTTCCTCAGATAAGGACACCAAAGCTGCACACAATACCTCAGGCATGGCCTCACCACTGCCCTACACAATTGCAGCAAAATATCCTTATTCTTATACTCTAAACCTCTCGCTATGAAGGTCAACATCCATTTACCTTCTTTGTTGCCTGCTGTACCTGCGCGCTAAATTTCAGCGATTGATGCACGATGACACCAAGGTATCGCCGAATATCTATCTCTCTCAATTTACACCTATTCAAATAATAATCTGTCTTCCCATTTTTGCTACCAAAGTAGATAACCTCACATTTATCCACATTATACTACATCTGTCATGCATATGCCCATTCACCCAGCCTGTCCAAATCACACTGAAACATTTGCATCCTCTTCACAGTTCGCCCTCCCACCCAACTTTGTACCATCTGCAAATTTGGAGATAATACATTTAGCTCACTCATCCAAATCATTAATATATAATGTGAAGAGTTGGGGTCCGAGAACAGATCCCTGCAATAACCCATTAGTCACTACCTGCCAATCGGATCTGCTAACCAGCTTTCTATCCATATCAAGACACTATCTCCAATCTCGTGCACTTTAATTTTACATAGTAATCTGGTATGTGAGACCTTATCGAAAGCCTTCTGAAAGTCTAAATAAACCGCATCCACTGGGTCTCCCTGGCCAACTCTACTAGCTACATCTTCAAAGAATTCCAGTAGATTTGTCAACCATGATTTCCCTTTCATAAATCCATGCTAACTTTGTCTGATTATTGCTTTCCAAATGCTGTGCCATGAAACCCTTGATAATGGACTCCAGCAACTTCCTTACCAATGTTAGGCTCACTGGTCTATAGTTCCGTTTCTCTCTTTAAAAAAAAATATTTTTATTGAAATTAATATTTTATTAAAACTGAACCAAAACAATAATGTGTATCAATGCCCAAAAAGACATACTCCGATCAACAACTATAACTACCCAAGAAAACCCAAAACATCCCACCCCACGATAGCTAACAGTGACCAGATCCTTAAAGTACAAAATGAATGGTCACCATCTACAATAGAACCCATCAATCGACTCCCTCGCAGTGAACTTGCCCCTCTCGAGGTACAAAAACTCCATCAAATCACCTAACCACGATGTGGCACTGGGTGGTGTTGCCTGCCTCCAACTCAGCAGAATCCGCCAACGAGCCAGCAACAAGGCAAAAGCCAAAATATTCACACCCCACACCTATTCTCCGTTCCTGCTGGTCTGATACCCCAGATATCGCTACTAATGGACAGGGCTCTGTAACAATATGTGTATTGTAAAGAAAACAAAGGGTTAATAATGTGATGTTAATACTTCTCGCCACCAGATGGAGATAAGGAGCAGTCATATAAATATCATGTGATTCCTGGGATTCTGGGAGAAGGTGTTTAGGCGTGAGAGAGATCAGTTGTATTGTTGAGAGATCTGTAGTTAGAGATATCGTATAGTTTAATTTAATAACCTAATTTACTTTGGAGCCTGTTCGAATCTTATTTAACTGTTGTAAATAAATCAGTTTTATTCATTTACTTAGCTTGTTCAGCACTACGTACTCAAGACATCCTGATTAACGAAACAGAGAACATCACAGGCTCCAGAACCATGTTCAGGATTGCCGATATGCGCTTTAAAAAAACACCCATAAACCCACCAAATAAGGCTGGCCCAGAACATGTGTGTTTGGTTCACAGGCTCTCTCGAGCACCGTTCACACCTATCCTCGACTTCCTCAAAAAATCAACTCATTCTAACTTTGGTGAGGTGTGCCCTGAACACCACATTGAGCTTAATCTCGTGCAGGATAGCATGGCGTACATCCTGTGGAGGGACCCACTCCACACCTTCTCCTCCAAAATGGATCCCAGCTCCTCCTCCCAGCTGGCCTTCACCCCTTCAACCAAAACCTGCTCTTCCCCTATGATCCATCCGTATATCCTAGACATGCTGCCTTCCTCCTACCCCACACTGGAGAGTATCCTTTCCAGAAAATTGGGTTGTGGTACATCTGGAAATGTTGAAAAAGCCTGCTGAACTCGATCACACACCTGAAAGTACCTGAACATATCCACACCCCCAAGTCCTTTCTCCTTCAGCTCCTCCCAGCTAGCAAACTGACACTCCAAATAAAACTTCCTCATCCTCACCAACCCCTTTCTTTCTATTCCCCAAATGTGGATCAATTTTTGCCGGTTCGAACAGATGGTTCCTACAGATAGGGATCCACCTTGATACTGTCCACAACTTAAAATGTTGGCGGAGTTCCCGCCATATCTTTAACGTGGAGATGATCACAGGATTCAAAGTATATATCACTGGAGAAAACAGCAGAGATATCGTCACCAGCAGCTCCAAGCACACCCTTTGCACGACTCAATCCACGCCAAAGTGACTTCCTGGTCCCCAAACCAATCCAGCACCTTCTCCACATTGGCCACCCAATAATAAAACATCATGTACGGCAGTGTTAAATCCCCCCCACACCCTGCCTCTCCCTATGCAAGACCCCCCTTCGAACCTGTGACGTTCTCTCCATCCATATGAGCCACTCCAACCCCTGAAAAATGGTTTAGACAGAAAGACTCGGACAATTTCACTTCTCCTTCCCAACATTTCCTCCACAGCAGGGAAGACCTGTTCCTGGAAGAGTTCCAATTCTCTTCTCCCTGATTCTCAGCAACAGTGTTTCCTCTGTTCTATGCACAACTCCATACCTCAAATTTCTCTTCCTTCTCAACTCCCTGTGGCAACCTGAAGTGACATGGGAACTTCTCCGAACTGAGGTGTTTACAAGGAATTCACCACCCCACTATTCAGAACAGTGTTACTTTGAGTTAAAGGGCTATTTTAAAATGTACTCTTGTATAGTTCAGTGTTCATGACATCTCCCCCTAAAAGTGAGATAGACCACTTTCATGTTTCTTTCACAGCACTATTAAAGTACAACCATTTTTAAAATCGTAAACATTTTAACAAGTAACATTACACATGGTACAGGCCACATTTCACCATTGAACATCTCAGGCCATGAGCTGAGCGGCCACACGAAAGGTGGCTCGTGCCTAGGAGCTTCCCACAATACCATTTTAACCCGTCAAATGGGCACCAAAAGTACATCAAAGTTCCCCAGTTTAACCCCCATTTAATACTCAACCAACTGAGATGCCGTCGAACCAGCAACCAGGTTGCCAGAATGACAAGAGCAAAGAAAGGACGACCTCCCCAACCCCAAAACAAGGGGACATGGATGGCTAACCAGACCCGAGCATGGCGGACCCAGTAGGGTCGCCAGCGTTGGTCCACTCGTCGACGAAGCAACTGACGGAGTTTATCTCCGCAGAGCTCCAGAAACATCTCAGATGGGCAACACTATAAGGCTGTAACAAAACCAACCAAACGTGACAAGTGTGATGGAAATTTCAGCTTACCTGATTTCTTACTTGGAAATTAGATTTCCTGCAAATTAGATTTTATTTTATTACTGGTTGATTCACACTCTTTCAATTTCTGCAAAAGATATCCATTTTCATTTCACCTCCTCAATATCCTTGGTTGAAAAGTTGTACCAGCTTGTTTGGTCTGGATAACCTTATCAAGAACAACACTGTAATTGTTGACAATCCACCTGGTTTGTGGATAGGGGCATTTATCAGATGAAACCCAATGAGAAATCACTCGTCATCCCACATCTTACTCTGGATTCAACAATTTTCCTTACTCTTCTTTAAAACCAGACACCAAACTTATCAGGATTTTCACTTTTTAAAACACACTGTAAACCATTCCATTCAATTTTAATGCTTAATTTCAATTTTGTTATATATCTGCATTAAATATATCCAATTAAATGAAACCAGCCAGACATCCAATTTGTCCTTCATAACAATCAAATTCAGCTCAGCCTGTTTACATTCAGAATCATTTTAAATTCCAAATTATTTTCCATCACACAACCCTTTAGGTTTTTTCCTGGAAAATTCATGTTTAGTACAGCCTCCTTCTGTGAAAGCAGTTCATTTTTCCCTCATCAGATTTTCTTTAGCTACTTTAAGGACTTTATTGAGGTTATGCCAATGCTTAGCAAAGAAAGCTTGATTCTCTTTTTTTTGTTCAGTTCACGAATTTAATTAATCTTATGCTTTTCTTCCTCCCACAAAAGTTCAAAAGTTGTTAATACCACTCTGACAAAAAACATTGCTGCCTCATTCTGAGGTTTTAATTCAGTTTCAAGAATATGTATCCTTTCCCCCAGCTATGTAGTGTCAGTATTGGATTCAGCTTTTCCATCTTCTATCAAAACATGTTTTCTCTTCCTTTTGTGATTACCAAAAAATTATTATATATTATATTCTGTTGCAGTAATGTTGTTAAAACCTTGGTTTAAAATGCATGCAGGCAGTGTATACTAAAGCTGTAATTAAAGAGTCATAAAAGGTGAGGGAATCATTCATTCCAACCACTAACTTGGTTACAGATAATGGACTAATGATATCTTGCTTTAATTTCTGGAGATTCCCTAGAGTGTAGATAATTTATGAGGTATTGTATTAGTCCTAGCTAAGCAGTTCATGGAACCTAGTGTAATACAGATGCTCCAATTAATGAGGAGGAGCCAGGGCTGGTTTGCAGTCTGATACAGGATTCTAAGTTGACCAGCAGTTTTGCCAAAAGCTGTAAGGTTAAGCAGGAATGTATAGGATCTGCTCTTGAAAGGAACTCTCTCCAAAGGTCAGCTAATCAAGTAACCTGTTTTGTTAACTTTATTTATAAGTGACATTTGAACTGTATAGGATTGCTTAATTAGAATTAGTGGCCAGTGTAGATGGGAAGTTTAAGTTTTTCTTTTTAAGAACTGTTTAACTGATAATTGTAACACTATTTCTTTTATGCTAATGTGGTTAATTCAGTGTTTAAATTCACATTTGTTTTAACATTAAAGATACCTTTTTTTAATATATTTTTTTTCTTTATTAATTTAGAGTACCCAATTATTTATTTCCAATCAAGGGGCAATTTAGCATGACCAATCCACCTAGCCTGCACATCTTTTGGGTTGTGGGGGTGAGACCCACGCAGACACGGGGAGAATGTGCAAATTCCACACGGACAGTGATCCGGGGTTGGGATTGAACCCGAGTCATTGGCACTGTGAGGCAGCAGTGCTAACCACTGCACCACTGTGCTGCCCAGGCATAAAAGATACCTGTTGGTCAGGGTCATCACTCCTGGGTGAAGTATCCTTTCCTCAGTTTTAGAAATAGAGAAATTGTTTGGGGTTCTCCTCTGGTATCGTGACAAAAGTTGGGGTCTGGTCCAGGACCCTAACACTTACATCATTAACTTCCACTACTATTGTTATCTGCTTTGCTTCATCTTGATCCTGGTTTAAATGCATTTTTAATTTAGGTGATTTTAAACCTTATCTAATGGATATTTCCTCCTTAGCCTGATGCTTAAATTTCCCTTTCAAACTGGGAGGCTGAGTTTCTGACTCTTTGGACATAACTCTAGTTGGAACATCATCAACTTTAACAGCAGGTTCACAGAAAATCATTGCTTGAAGCCCCTCAGCTTTCCCACACAACCTCAGTTTCAACAGCCCAGTCAGCATTCCCCAAAACAGCCAGAGATGGCAATACTTTATCCCCAGCCAAGTCACTATCGAACAAGAAAACCCCATCTTCAATAGACAAATTAGGAATGTAATCAACAAGACAGGATTGGTGACTAATTTCCATTTTAAATTAACTCCACATAAAGGAATGGGTGAACAATTTCCATCAATAAACTGCATAACATGCTTTCATTTAGTGAACTTCGGTAGTGAAATTCACTTGCCAGAATCCGTGACGGTGCTGATTCTATACCTCTAAGAATAACAACTGACTGCCCTGTTGCACTGGACAAAAATGAAGGTACTTCACCTGTAAACAGAAAACTTCCATAATTTTCTGCATCCTGATTCACTCGAGTAGCACGGTGGCACAGTGGTTAGCACTGCTGCCTCACAGCTCCAGGGACCTGGGTTCAATTCCGGCCTCAGGTGACTGCGTGGAGTTTGCACTCTCTCCCCGTGTCTGTGTGGGTTTCCTCCAGGTGCTCCAGTTTCCTCCCACAGTTCAAAACTCTGCAGGTTAGGTAGATTGGCCCCGCTAAAATTGGCCCTTTGTGTCCAAAAACGTTAGCGGTTAAGTAAGGTTCTGGGTTTCGGGGATAGGGTAGAGGCGTGGGTTTAAATAGGGTGCTCGTTCCCAAGAGTCGGTGCAGACTCGATGGGTGAATGGCCTCCTTCTGAAATGTAGGGATTCTATGATGAACCTACCCATTTGTACATGTTTGCCTCACTGGGACAATATTTTCTGGAATGCTGTGCAACTATACAAATGCTACAGACCTGTTTTTCAATTTTTGTCATTCAACCCTCACATGTTCTTTTCTTATGAAAGATAACATTTTAGGTCCCTTGAATCATACTTATTTTCTGGACTTTCTCTCTTACTAATCTAAGGAGTGCCTGTTTTGTCACCCTTTCCATTTTCCTCATTACGACCAGATTTATTTTCTCCATCAAACCTCTTATCACTCCAGTTTTCTCTGTGAGTTGCCATACAATGGCTTGTTAATAACATACCTGCAAGGCAATTTGTGGTCACTGCCATGACTGCAGAATCCCTCAACTTAAAAACTTCCAGGTAAGACCTTATTCTCAAAGGGATAGGATTTTAAAATTCTTCCATCAGAATCACCCAAGGTTCTCAAAATCTTGTTCAACCTTCGTCGACCTAGACCAGTGTTTTTCAATCTTTTTTCTCCCGGGACCCATGCCAACCGACCTTCGCGACCCATGCAACCCACGCCGGCTGACCTTCACGACCCACACCACCTTCACTGACCTTTAACGTAAAAGGGGAGCCTGCTTGGTCCTCATGATCTCACTTGAATCAGGTTCAAAGGAGGAGAGGGCAATGAGCATATTAGGTGCAGACTTCAGCCAGTTAGGATTATATTCATTGGAGTTTAGAACGGTGAGAGGGATCTCATAGGAACTTATTAAATTCTAACAGGATTACACAGGGTAGATACAGAAAGAATGTTCCCGAAGGTGGGGAGTCCAGAACTAGGGTATTATTATTATAAACCTTTTCTAAGAGTGAGGTGAGGAGATATTTCTTCACCCAGAGAGTGGTGAATTTGTGGAATTCACTACCACAGAAAGTAGTTGAGGCCAAAACATTGTGTGATTTCAAGAAGGAATTAGATACAGCTCTTGGGGCTAAAGGGATCAAGGGATATGGCGGGGGGGGGGGGGGGGGGGGGGGGGGGGGAGGGCGGGTAGAGGGCAGGGTCAGGATATTGAACTTGATTATCAGCAATGATCATAAAGAATAGCAGAGGAGGCGCAAAGGGCCGAATGGCCTCGTCCTGCTTCTATTTTTAAAAAATAAATTCAGAGTACCCAATTCATTTTTTCCAATTAAGGGACAATTTAGCATGGCCAATCCACCTACCCTGCACATCTTTGGCATGTAGGGGTGAAACCCATGCAAACATGGGGAGAATGTGTAAACTCCACACGGACAGGGTCCCAGGGCTGGGATCGAACTTGGGACCTCATCTCCATGAGGCAGCAGTGCTAACCACTTCATACATATATTTCTATGTAGTTCCGTTGTGCCGTCTTCATCTTTATGAAAATAAAAATCCAAATTCACATATGTAGGTTGTCGTGAAGGTCAATAGCAACAAAATGTCTGTTTTACTCAGCACTGGATACTCTGGTTAGATACTACAGAATGCTGACAGCCTCATGGAATTTTGGCATGTTTACAATGTGGCATCACAGGTCAGCTACAGCAGCGTAGTCTTTTAATTTGGAGTCAGCAGCAAGTTAAAAACAGACTCTAGTGTCTCAATTTCACCCACCACTTTTCTTTAAAAATCTGAAACGTCTCCTCTCATTTGCCAGTACTTCCCTGTATATAACACACATGTGCTTTTCATCCTTATTTGCATTGGCACAATTGACAAAGCCAGACCTCAAGAAATCATCTTTATATTGCTTTGTTTCTGAGTTAAGTTTCTTCTTTGTAACCTGTCAACCAGAGACACTGGAGCTCTGTGCAGAGCTAACAGTAGCACTGCTTTGTCCTGCCTTGGATTCTTCTGAGCAGCTCTCTCCAGCAGATTCAGTTGAGAGATCCTGTCTACTAGGTGCACTGTCTATTTGAGTCTCTAGCCGTCTCTTACATTTAAGATAATGATCCATCTTCACAGTTCTCTTGCCAGCAGCTGGAAAATGGAAGCAGCTCTTCTCCGTGATGTCGCGCCAAAAAGCACATACGTGGTTGATGTCACGTGTACGTGCTGGTTAAGTGACCTTCTCACTGGTACCGCTTCTGGCCGGAAGACTGCATACAGCCTTATTTTTTCTTCATTTAAAAGGCGGCAGAATCCCCCGCCATTGTGAATTTAAAGCACCATTTCCTTTTCTCCAGCAAATTCCACAAAAGTCTGACTCTTGTTTCCTTTTTAAAATTCTGTCCATAAACCTCTGGCACAAACTCAAAGACACTGAAAACAGCAGTTTTCACTGTATCACAGTCACCAGACTGTTCATCTGACAGTGATGAGTGCACCTCCAATGTTTTTTCTATGAGCCTACACTGCAATAGAATAGTCCAAGTTTCTTTAGGCCACTACAGACTTGTGACAATTTTCTCAAATGATACGAACTCTCTGAAGTAGGCACTAAATGAAAACCAGGAGTTGATTCTGAGTCATTTTCAAGTTTTACTGCCAACCCCTGTTGGTGTAAGCACAGTGGGTTAATCAGCTGGCTTGTAATGCAGAACAATGCTAGCCTCGCGAGTTCAATTCCCGTACCAGCATCCCCGAACAGGCGCCGCAATGTGGCGATGAGGAGCTTTTCACAGGAACCTCATTGAAACCTCCTTGTGACAATAAGTGATTATTATTAATCCACCAATCCACCTACGCTGCACATCTTTGGGTTGTGGGGGCGAAACCCACGCAAACACAGGGAGAATGTGCAAACTCCACACGGACAGTGACCCAGAGCTGGTATTGAACCTGGGACCTCGGCGCCATGAGGCTACAGGGCTAACCCACTGAGCCACCGTGCTGCCCTTCTCTTTCCAGTTAGAGTCTTCTTGCTTCTCCTTCTCTTTGGAATTCAGGGTCATCTTTCTCTCTCTCTTTGGAATTCTGATTCAAGTTTTTTAAATTTTCTCTCTCTTTTCCCTCTCTTTCCAATCTAATTTTGCTCTGTCTGACTCCAATTCAAGGTTTTTGATTTGTAATTTAAGTAGAGAAAACTCAGCCTGAGTGCAATTAGAGTCACCCTTTTCCTCTTCAAGTTTCAATGGTGAGCCAATGCCTCAACAATCATTGCCTATTTGGCTCCTAATTTCAAACTAAACCCCAATTCTTCTGCCACACCTTTCACGTTCTCCTTTGTTAATTGTTCCAAAGCAGATACAGACAAGTCCTCTTGTCATAAACACTTGGACATTAGAAGTAGCCATGTTGATTTCCCACTGAATTACAGCAAAAGTAAATGTGAGCTATTGTTTATTTAAGCATTGGACCTCCTGACATCAACAGGAAAGGATCAGGAATAATTCTGCATGCATACTCAGCCCACACTGTGATTGCCAGTACATACACAACTGTTTCTGATGCCTTTTTGGTTGGCAGGCAGTTACCAATTTTGAAATATTTAAAAGGGATCACTTGCGTTGCTATCTTTAGACCCAGTGTCACCTTTCTGAATTTATTAAAAGGCTGTGTTTATTTGAACAGTCAACAAGGATAAATGTAGCAATTTCTCGGCTAGTTCAGTTGGTAGGTAATGGGACTCTCACGGGGTGATGGTTTCAAGCCCCACAATGGGTGATAGTTTTTTGTTTCAACTATTTTAAGAAACCATTTTTAGTCAAACAGGTTCCTGGGAAAAAATATCTACCTGTCACTCCCAGGCATCTTGCATTCATTATCGGAATAACTATTTAAAAAACAGTATTGTTTTATTTAATAAACTTTCAAGCCTTTAACTTAAATAAAACTCTCCATCATGAACAGAGCTTCAAAATAAAGTCCATAATAATCAAATTTTGACCACTGAAGAAAGATGTATTAATAGAAAACAGCAGCTAAAACAGGGGTGGGCAAACTACGGCCTGCGGGTCGCATGCGGCCCGCCAAAGGTCTTTATGCGGCCCGCCAAAGGTCTTTATGTGGCCCACCAAAGTCATTGAAAAAAAAGAAATTAAAAAAAAAATTTTTTTTTTTTTAAATGTTTTTTTAAGGTTAATGGGGGGGTTGTTGGGTTACTTACTGGTATAGGGTGGATACGTTGACTTGAGTAGAGTGATCATTGCTCGGCACAACGTCGAGGGCCGAAGGGCCTGTTCTGTGCTGTACTGTTCTATGTTCTATATGAGGCGCCCAGAATCATAACCGGGTGAAGTAATTATTTTACTTAATATACTATGCGGCCCTTTAAAATTGTGAATTTCTGAATGTGGCCCTTGCACGGAAAAGTTTGCCCACCCCTGAGCTAAAAGCATCTCATTTTAAGCAAACACAGCCTCGCAATTTCACTGTATCTGCACAAATGCAGGAAGTGCTCCCTCTAGTGTTGTGGCACAAATTTTTTTTTTGCCTTGTTACAAAATTCCAGTTTGCCATTTTACACCTTTTGGGTTCCATTCCATAAGAGCTGCCAATTTGTTATGATCTATGTAGCAATCAATAACTTTTTGAAAGAAATTAATCCCCACAATGCTGTAGAAAAACTGAAAGATAAGATTTCACCAAGACATTTACTGTAACTAAAACAAACATGGATCAAACATTAATTAACAAAGAACTGATATGTCAAACTAAAGAAAGTTATTTTGCAATAACCAACGATCGCAATTTTATAAAGCCTTTCGAAACACTTTTACTCTACACCACCCTTCTGGCAAATATATAGCATTCAGTCTCAAAAGTCACTCCTAGCTCTCCTGCAGCAGTTCAACACTCACTGTCAATGCCAGGGCGAAACGTCCAGCGTCCTTCAACATTTGTTCCACTGCACCTGAGTTTTCCCAGATACAATCACCACCAGCAAGGCACATTTTGATGCATCCCCTTTTCCCTCATGCCATCATCGTCCTGACAAGCTAGAATTCCAGAGATGCCAGCATCTGACCCCTTTAAGTGGTTTAGTGAACTCTGGTAAAACTGTTCTCCCCACAGTGTTTTTGACATCTGCCCTCCCATCATTTTCTACAGAAAAGACCTGTTTCCAGAGAGCTCCAATTCTCTTCTCCCTGCTGCTTAGCAGCAGCCTTTCCTCTGTTATGTGAGTAACTGAGAGAGGTGATTTGGTATACACTGCAATCTCACACTCAATGGGCTTTTACTGGAGTTTCTTTCTCTTCTCAACTTACATTCTCGTGGCAACACAGTCACATGGGCACTTCTCTGAACTGGAGTGTTTACCAGGAATTCACCACCTCTATTTTCACAGCATCAGCTTTATTTTTGAGTTAAAGGGAAGTTTTGAAACATAATCGCTTTGTAAAGTTCATGACACCCATGCTGTCGATCTCAGGAGGTACATTAACATTTCCATATTCTTTTTCTCAGGGGATTTTGTAACATTGTTACATTATCCCAGGGAATTCTGTAACATTTCCACATTACCTGTTTCAGGGATTGTGATAAAAGTTCCACATTATCTATCCCGGGAGATACTGTAATGTTCAGACATTATCAGCGTCAGAGATACTGCAACATTTCCACACTGTCACTCAAGGGATAAGGCAACATTTCCACATTATGTATTCCCAGGAGATTCAGTAACAATTGCACATTATCTGTCTCAGGAGATATTGTAACAACTTCACATTATCTGTCTCAGGAGATAATGTAACAATTTCACATTATCTCACTTAAGATATTGTAACATGTTCACAGTATCTCACAGGAGATATTTTAACATTTCCATTAAAATCTACTGTAAATTGTCTAGATAATGTTATATTTCCACAATATGGAGGAGAAATGAGATTCCACAGTCATCTGATATTTTTAAGCGCTATGTGGCCTCTTAATGGTTGAAAATGAGGTCTCCGATGTAGGCACACTTCTGACAGCAAGTATGCCGAGCAACACCGTGGCAAAATTGTTTGCGTGTGCAAATCTAATGGCCACGGCAGCATGAGGATCAGGCAGATTATGACCTCAATCATTATTCAATGCTGATTTAATGCCAGCATTGGTACTTTAAACTCCAGGTTGCAGTCTATGTATATACTGCAGTCTATGCCCCATCTTCATCTTGCACACCCCAACACAACATTAAATGAAGGGAAGGATTCCCACTGACCATCAACGATATTTAAAGAGATCATGAAACACCATTACAATTCCCATAGAGACTGATCCTTCCAGCAACTAACTTAAAGATTTCAAGTTTTAAGACTTGCTCTAACTAAAATCAACATTGGCTAAATATTACTAAGTAAGGCAACTAAAATGCAGAAATACAGAAAAAAAACATCCTTCAGAAGTGGTTTAACACACTTGAAAAATCTCACACTGCAGCAGCAATGTATTGGGCTGTGGTGATTGACCTCCAACAATCACAACCATGTCCCATTGCGAGCAGAGAGTTCCCCCCCCCCCCCCCCCCCCCCCCCCCCATACTAGGTCAAATGTGGTCTTGATGTCAAGGGCAGTCACTGTTGCCTCACCAGTTCAGCCCTTTTGTCCATGTTTGGACCAAGGCTGCAAAGAGATCAGGTGCCAAGTGGCTTTGGTTGTACCCAAGCCAAGCATCAGTGAGTAGGTATTGCTTAGTGTCAGTTGACAGAACTGTTGACAACCCCTCCTATCACTTTGCTGATGATCTGAATAGACTGGCTGGATTGGATCTGTCCTGCTTTTTGTGGACAGGACACACCTGAGCAGTTTTCCACATTGCCAGATAGATGCCAGCTATGTAGCTGCACTCGAATAGTTTAATGAGGGGTGTGACCAGCTCTTCAGCACAAGTCTATGGTTCTATTCCTGGAACGTTGTTAAGACCCATAGCCTTTGGAGTATTCAGTGCCTTCAGCCATTTCTTGATGGCATGTAGAGTGAATTGAAATGACTTTTGACTAAAATCCTGAGGACCTCAAGAGGAGTCTTGAGATGGATCATCCACTGCCCGGCACCTCTGACTGAAGACGGTTGCAAATGCTTCAGCCTAACCTTTTGGACTGGTATACTGGGTCCCACCGTCATTGGAGAAGATGATATCTGTGGAGATGTCTCCTTCAGTTGTTTGTTTAATTGTTCACCACCATTCACGCCTAGATGTGGCAGGACTACAGAGCTTTAATATGATACTTTGTTTGTGGGATCACTTAGCTCTGTCTATTGCATGCTGCTTCTTGTGTTTAACATGGATTCAGTCCTGCACTGTCACATTGCCAGGTTGGTATCCCACTTTGGGCATGCCTGGTGTACTCTCTGCCATGCTTTCTTTTGCTCCTCATTGTATCAGTAATAATGACTATCAAACCATTGCAGATTGTTGTAAAAACCTATCTTGTTCATCAATATCCCTTATGGAAGGAAATCTGTTGTCCTTACTGGCTCTGGCCTACTTGTGACTCCAGACCCACAGCAATGTGGGTGACTCTTAACTGCCCCTCTGAAACAGCTGAGCAAGCCCCTCAGTTCAAGGGCATTTCGAGATGAGCAACAAATACTGGTATTACCAGCGGCGCCACATCCCATGAATAAATAAAGAAAGAAACTTTTCTTTCTTTCCTGTGTTTTCCGGGTCCTTAAGGGGGAGGGGGAGCAGTCCCAAGTCGTAGTCCACATTGGCACTAACGACATAGGTAGGAAAGGGGACAAGGATGTCAGGCAGGCCTTTAGGGAGCTAGGATGGAAGCTCAGAGCGAGAACAAACAGAGTTGTTATCTCTGGGTTGTTGCCCGTGCCACGTGATAGTGAGATGAGGAATAGGGAGAGAGAGCAATTAAACACGTGGCTACAGGGATGGTGCAGGCGGGAGGGATTCAGATTTCTGGATAACTGGGGCTCTTTCTGGGGAAGGTGGGACCTCTATAGACAGGATGGTCTACATCTGAACCTGAGGGGCACCAAATATCCTGGGGGGGAGATTTGTTAGTGCTCTTTGGGGGGGTTTAAACTAATTCAGCAGGGGCATGGGAACCTGGATTGTAGTTTTGGGGTACGGGAGATTGAGAGTATAGAGGTCAGGAGCACAGATTTGACTTCGCAGGAGGGTGCCAGTGTTCAGGTAGGTGGTTTGAAGTGTGTCTACTACAATGCCAGGAGTATACGAAATAAGGTAGGGGAACTGGCAGCATGGGTTGGTACCTGGGACTTCGATGTTGTGGCCATTTCAGAGACATGGATAGAGCAGGGACAGGAATGGTTGTTGCAGGTTCCGGGGTTTAGGTGTTTTAGTAAGCTCAGAGAAGGGGGCAAAAGAGGGGGAGGTGTGGCGCTGCTAGTCAAGGACAGTATTACGGTGGCGGAAAGGATGCTAGATGGGGACTCTTCTTCTGAGGTAGTATGGGCTGAGGTTAGAAACAGGAAAGGAGAGGTCACCCTGTTGGGAGTTTTCTATAGGCCACCTAATAGTTCTAGGGATGTAGAGGAAAGGATGGCGAAGATGATTCTGGAAAAGAGCGAAAGTAACAGGGTAGTTGTTATGGGAGACTTTAACTTTCCAAATATTGACTGGAAAAGATATAGTTCGAGTACATTAGATGGGTCATTCTTTGTACAATGTGTGCAGGAGGGTTTCATGACACAATATGTTGACAGGCCAACAAGAGGCGAGGCCACATTGGATTTGGTTTTGGGTAATGAACCAGGCCAGGTGTTAGATCTGGAGGTAGGTGAGCACTTTGGAAACAGTGACCACAATTCGGTGACCTTTACGTTAGTGATGGAAAGGGATAAGTATACCCCGCAGGGCAAGAGTTATAGCTGGGGGAAGGGCAATTATGATGCCATTAGACATGACTTAGGATGTGTTGGTTGGAGAAGTAGGCTGCAAGGGTTGGGCACACTGGATATGTGGAGCTTGTTCAAGGAACAGCTATTTATTGCATGTTCTTGATAAGTACGTACCAGTCAGGCAGGGAGGAAGGGGTCGAGCGAGGGAACCGTGGTTTACCAAAGAAGTGGAATCTCTTGTTAAGAGCAAGAAGGAGGCCTATGTGAAGATGAGGCGTGAAGTTTCAGTTGGGGCGCTTGATAGTTACAAGGAAGCGAGGAAGGATCTAAAGAGAGAGCTGAGACGAGCAAGGAGGGGACATGAGAAGTCTTTGGCAGGTAGGATCAAGGAAAACCCAAAAGCTTTCTATAGGTATGTCAGGAATAAAAGAATGACTAGGGTAAGAGTAGGGCCAGTCAAGGACAGTGGTGGGAAGTTGTGTGTGGAGGCTGAGGAGATAAGCGAGATACTAAATGAATATTTTTCGTCAGTATTCACTCAAGAAAAAGATAATATTGTGGAGGAGAATGCTGAGACCCAGGCTATTAGAATAGATGGCATTGAGGTGCGTAGGGAAGAAGTGTTGGCAATTCTGGACAAGGTGAAAATAGATAAGTCCCCGGGGCCGGATGGGATTTATCCTAGGATTCTCTGGGAAGCCAGGGAAGAGATTGCTGAGCCTTTGGCTTTGATTTTTAGGTCATCATTGGCTACAGGAATAGTGCCAGAGGAATGGAGGATAGCAAATGTGGTCCCTTTGTTCAAGAAGGGGAGTAGAGATAACCCCGGTAACTATAAGCCGGTGAGCCTAACGTCTGTGGTGGGTAAAGTCTTGGAGAGGATTATAAAAGATACGATTTACAATCATCTAGATAGGAATAATATGATTAGGGATAGTCAGCATGGTTTAGTGAAGGGTAGGTCATGCCTCACAAACCTTATCGAGTTCTTTGAGAAGGTGACTGAACAGGTAGATGAGGGTAGAGCAGTTGATGTGGTGTATATGGATTTCAGTAAAGCGTTTGATAAGGTTCCCCACGGTCGGCTATTGCAGAAAATACGGAGGCTGGGGATTGAGGGTGATTTAGAGATGTGGATCAGAAATTGGCTAGTTGAAAGAAGACAGAGAGTGGTAGTTGATGGGAAATGTTCAGAATGGAGTTCAGTTATGAGTGGCGTACCACAAGGATCTGTTCTGGGGCCGTTGCTGTTTGTCATTTTTATAAATGACCTAGAGGAGGGTGCAGAAGGATGGGTGAGTAAATTTGCAGACGACACTAAAGTCGGTGGAGTTGTAGACAGTGCGGAAGGATGTTGCAGGTTACAGAGGGACATAGATAAGCTGCAGAGCTGGGCTGAGAGGTGGCAAATGGAGTTTAATGTGGAGAAGTGTGAGGTGATTCACTTTGGAAAGAATAACAGAAATGCGGAATATTTGGCTAATGGTAAAATTCTTGGTAGTGTGGATGAGCAGAGGGATCTCGGTGCCCATGTACATAGATCCCTGAAAGTTGCCACCCAGGTTGATAGGGTTGTGAAGAAGGCCTATGGTGTGTTGGCCTTTATTGGTAGAGGGATTGAGTTCCAGAGCCATGAGGTCATGTTGCAGTTGTACAAAACTCTAGTACGGCCGCATTTGGAGTATTGCGTACAGTTCTGGTCGCCTCATTATAGGAAGGACGTGGAAGCTTTGGAACGGGTGCAGAGGAGATTTACCAGGACGTTGCCTGGTATGGAGGGAAAATCTTATGAGGAAAGGCTGATGGACTTGAGGTTGTTTTCGTTAGAGAGAAGAAGGTTAAGAGGTGACTTAATAGAGGCATATAAAATGATCAGAGGGTTAGATAGGGTGGACAGCGAGAGCCTTCTCCCGCGGATGGAGGTGGCTAGCACGAGGGGACATAGCCTTAAATTGAGGGGTAATAGATATAGGACAGAGGTCAGAGGTGGGTTTTTTACACAAAGAGTGGTGAGGCCGTGGAATGCCCTACCTGCAACAGTAGTGAACACGCCAACATTGAGGGCATTAAAAAATTTATTGGATAAGCATATGGATGATAAGGGCATAGTGTAGGTTAGATGGCCTTTAGATTTTTTCCATGTCGGTGCAACATCGAGGGCCGAAGGGCCTGTACTGCGCTGTATCGTTCTATGTAAACCTCAGTAAAATAGAGAGTCAATGTTCTACAAAATTGAGTGACAGCATCTTCACCATCATCTTCTTCTTCCTTCATTGACTGGGAAAGCTGTAGTTCCTGGATATCTGGATGGCAAAAGGATTGAGCTATGGTAAGGGTGGAGCCAAAAGTAAGATGTTTGTGCTTACACCATCTGCAGTTTCTCAATCAGAAGAAATTGATAGATGAGGCAGAATTGCGATGAAAGAAGGGAGATTAGATGTGCAGGTACCCTGGTCACAATCGTTTCAGCACTCTTGTTAGCCATGGCCTCAGTACCATGATTGCCTCCCTTCCCATGATTGTTAGTTCTCCCTCCTCCATGAGGATTAAAATAGGAAAGCATACTTATCCTCCAGTTCTTTCATGCTGCCTGCAGTTATGCATCGCCTTCTCCGCCAAGATAGAGGACAATGTTTTGTTAGGAGACCATACAATAATCTCTATAATTTTTAAGACTGAAGGCCGGCACGATGCCCAGTGGTTAGCACTGCTGCCGCATGGCGCTGGGGACCCGGGTTCGATCTCAGCCCCGTGTCACTGTCCATGTGTAGTTTGCACATTCTCCCCATATCTGCGTGGGTCTCACCCCCACAACCCAAAAAAATGTACAGGGTAGGTGGATGGCCACGCTAAATTGCCCCTTTACTGGGAAAAAAAGAATTGGGTACTTTAAACTTTTTTTTTTAAATTGCAAGACTGAGAGGGCAGAGTACTAAACCACAAGAGTGATAACACTGACAATTAGGTATCTTTTTAGTGGTAAAACAAACTTTAATTTAAACACAGAACAAACCATAGTAACACAAATAAATAGATTTACTAATTTCTTTGTAAAATATTTTATTAAGGTATTTATCATTTTATAATAACAGTGAACAATACAAATACAAATATAAACATAGTGCATAAACCATCTCCATTCCTAACAAATTCCACGAAATAGCTTCAAAATTAACAGTTATAACATTTCTTAAGTAAAATAAAACTTAAATGCACCATCTATACCTGCCACTGTATCAACCCATACAGTTCAATTTCCACTTATAAATAGAATATAGAACATACAGTGCAGAAGGAGGCCATTTGGCCCATCGAGTCTGCACCGGCCCACATAAGCCCTCACTTCCACCCTATCCCCATGACCCAATAACCCCTCCTATCCTTTTTTTTGGTCACTAAGGGCAATTTATCATGGCCAATCCACCTAACCTGCACATTTTTGGACTGTGGGGGGACACTGGAGAACCCAGAGGAAACCCATGCAGACATGGGGAGAACGTGCAGACTCCGCACAGTTACCCAGCAGGGAATCGAACCTGGGACTCTGGCGCTGTGAAGCTACAGTGCTAATCACTTGTGCTACCGTTCTGCCCTAACTATTGTTAAATAGTTAACAATCAGATATTTATTTTTTTTAAATGAAAATTGTGGATGAACGAACTGGTAAATGACAATCAGGACCACAAATGTAGCAAGACTGTCACAAATTTTTATTGACAAAACTTTTCGTCGGCCAAGATCATCTATTCCCAAGCCGAAGGCATTCTCCAGTCTCCTTCCAGTAAGATATCCCACAGTCTGCTTAGTTAGGACTAAACACAATTACTCATAAATTATCTACTCCCCAGGGATCCTCCAAAATCAAAACAATGTTCCGTTTGCCATCTCTCTGAAAATAAATAAATGTTGAAAATCAATGATTACCTCATGTTTACGACCGCTTAATGACAGTTTTAGCAGACAAATTGCCGGTATGGATTTGAACCATTATGTTTCCCACCAACGTACTCCGCTCTGAAATATATAACAATAAATCATCCGCATACAAAGATACCCTATGTTTCATTCCTCCCCTGCACTATCCCCTTCCACAGTCCCGAAATTCTTAAAGCGGTGGCCAATGGCTCTATCGCTAATGCAAATAGCAGGGGAATCAGAGGATACCCCTGCCTGCTCCCCCGGTGCAGAGCAAAGTCACCCAAGCCCATATTATTTGTGCGGACACTCACCATCAAGTCCCTAAACAGTAGCTGTACCCATTCCATAAATCACAGCCCAATCCCGAATCTCTCTAGGACCTACCTCCACTCCACCCAATCAAACTCCCTTTCCGCATCTAGCGCCACCATCCCCTCCATCTCCTTTCCCTCGGCCAGCGCATGATTTTGTTTAATTACCTTCTAACATTCGAAAATAGCTACCTCCCTTTGACAAACCCAGTTTAGCCTTCCCCTATCATCTTCGGGAGGCACCCCTCCAGCACCTTCACAAGTATCTTGGCGTCTGCATTCAGTAATGATATGGGCCTGTATGCCCCACCCTCCGTTGGGTCCTTGTCCTTCTTTAACAACAGGGAGATGGAAGCCTGTCCCAAAGTTTGTGGTAGTTGTTCACTCCCTATCGCCCCTCAGCTTTTTAGGTGAGCAAACACCCTCAATCCCTTCACAGCCCCCCCCCCCCCCCCCCCCCCCCCCCCCCCGCCCCCCCGCAAAACCCCTCACGTTCCACATTACTATTCTGACCGGGTGTCTCTCACACACCCCCATCCTCCTATCCGCCATGATCGACTGGGCCGGTCCCCAACCGGCCCTTTGTTGACATTGAACCCCTAACCCCCCTCCCAGAATCCCCCCATTCACTTCCTCTCGAAAACACCTCTCTTAATATCAATCCCTTCCCCCACTTTTCACATCTCCCAGGCCCATCGAAACCTGTTCGACCAGGCTCTGATGACCAAGGCCTCACCACACTCCTGTTCACTAGCCAACTTAAGCTTGCTAGTGTGGAGGCCCCTGCTCAGGTCCCCCTCCTCCCAGTCCCCTCCTCAAAGTGCAGTCCCAGAAACAAATAAATTCCCTTCAAACAAACAAAACCAGTGCAAACACACAAACCCCAGAAAACCGCCATTGCAAAAAATTCCAACTCCTACCCTTCCCAAACAGGTAACTTCACACCCTTAAATCACAATTAACAACATTAAATAGAACAAGATACACCCTTCCACCACCCTACCCTCGGTCCAAGACCAGACCCAATCCCATTCCTCAAAGATCCTAGATCATCATAGATCATAGATTTTGCAGTGCAGAAGGAGGCCATTTGGCCCATTGAGTCTGCACCGGCTCTTGGAAAGAGCACCCTACTTAAGCCCACGTCTCCATAGCCCAGTAGCCCCACTTAACCTTTTTGGACACTAAGGGCAATTTATCATGGCTAATCCACATAACCTGCACATGTTTGGACTGTGAGAGGAAACCGGAGCACTCGGAGGAAACCCATGCAGACACGGGGAGGATGTGCCGACTTCGCACAGACAGGGAACAAGCCGGGGATCGAACCTGGAACCCTGGAGCTTTGAAGCAACTGAGCTAACCACAAAATTCTCATTTCTGCCCCAGTTCTTCTGCCTTCACAAAAGCCTCCCCTGCCTCAAAGTAAAAGTCCTTTGAGTTGTAGGTCACCCTCAACTTCGCTGGATACACCACACCGAACCTCACACCACTGCTGTACACTGCTGCCTTCTTGCGAGCTCCACGGTTAAGTCCTGCCAACTGCACCTCCTGCTTCCATTTTGCCCAACTCAGCACCTTCGCCTTCACCCTTCACATGGTACCTGTGAAAACAAATTATTACCGCCCTTGGCTGTTCACTTGCCTTCGGTTTAGGCATCAACGACCAAGCCCTGTCCAGTTCATATTGGGAGGGATTTTCCTCCTCCCCTAACAGCTCCGCCAACACCTTGACAAAGTACTCAGTCAGCCTCGAACCCTCCTCCCTTTTGGGCAGACCCACAATTCTAAGTTCTGCCGCCTAGACCTATTTTCCAGGTCCTCCACCTTCGCACTCAGATGTTTGTTGGCCTTCAGCACCCTCCGCTGCTCCTAACCCATCGAAGTGAACTGGTTGCTGTATTGCGACAAGGCCTCCTCCATTCCCTTCAGCTTCTCTCCCTTACTCCCGCACCTTGGCCAATGACTTCGACACCGCCGCCTTCAACGGGGCAATCGCCTTCTCCACCAATACCTTCATTGCTGCCATAATTTCCTTCCTCATCAAAGGGAAAACATTTGTACAGACTGTATAGTTGATTGCTGGAAAGTATGCTTCCTGGGTTGTTTATTTGCTGTAACTTGTTTTGGTACATGTCTATAATAAAATACATTAAAAAGATAATTTCCTTCCTCATCATCTCCATGTGTTTAGTAAACTGTTTTTCAAATTCCACGGCCATCACCTAGGTCATCTTTTCTGCTGTGAAGGACGCGGCCCCACCCGGCGATCCCGTCTCCGCCATCTTTACTGCTGCCGGGCTGACCCGTTCACACGATGGCAAAACTTCACTTGCCCCCTTCTTCCCGGCGGACTTCGTCTGAGTTTTAGACATCGCCCTCCTTCCTTATGTCTTTCTGCACCTGTTCGTTTCAAAATTGCCCCTCGAACCGGGCATTAAGTTCCAAAAAACTGAGCCTCGGGCAGGAGCTACCCAATGTGTGGCTTCCACCTACATGCCTCCACCAGAAGGCCCCATCAAGGGGTTTTAATAACAAAATATAATATATAACAATTTCTTACATTCAACACAGTTTCAAGGACCCTCCTAAGATTTATTGAGGCAACTTAGCTATCATGGTTGAACAGTTGGCATAGTTTTGAGAGCAGAGGGTGACTCACTGTCCCAGATTTTACAGGGCCATCCCATATATGAGGCAGTCTTGGGTTGTTTGCAGCCGTGATGCTGTGTGTCCCATAGTTCTGATGCCCAGTTTTCACGCATGTGCAGTACGTACCTCTCATCCTGGAGGGTTACACTATCAGGTTGGCCATCAGCCCCCACCCCACCAACCCTGGTCGTACGATCCCCCATGCCAAGTGACCCTTGATTTTTCTCCCCAAGAGCTGGTCACCCTCCTTGCAACAGTGTTAATCATACAAGGCTGAGGAAAAGCTGATTAATTTTGAGGTTAAGTACCGATTGGTGAAGGTTATTGGTAGATGTGTGATGGGGTGTGGAAAATTGAGCCAAGAATGAGGCTAGTGGTGTCGCCATTGATAGGATATCCCACTTGCAGATAAGCTCACTTACCTTGACAACTCGTCTCAGATTGTTGTACTTTTTCCTGTTCATGGAGTAACATTGACCTCTGACACAATTTATTTGCACTGTCTCCTGAACGTCTATTTAGACAGCCTCCTGCCCACACTTGCAGAAACAGCATATCCCTCCTTCTATCCACCTTTTCTACCTCCAGAACATTCTCCAAAAACTTTGATGCGTGTTCAATCATTGCAAAAAGAATCACAATTCAGACTGACATCTGGGGGGAAACAAAACCCCAGCATATCTTGCAGGCACAGTATACTTTAACAGGGTGCTATTACAATCCCGGACCAGACCCCAACAGTGGCTAGGGTACTGGACAGAAACCTCAATCATTTATTTTAAATTTGTAAGACTGTGAGGAAAGGAAACCTCACTTCAGGAGTGATTTCATGCAAAATAGGGATTATAGTATATTAAAACAAACTTAGTTATTAACACAGTATTAAAATACCTTTAACATCACACAAGAAAATAGCTTACGATTACCCCTTATACAACGCTAATCAATAGTGATACAATAATCTTAAACAGCTGTCTTCATTCTCAATCAAACAACAAAACCACCTCCATTCTCAATCCATTTTCAAATAGTTAGCACTCAGGATTACCTGCTGTACAGAGATGTCTGGATACTCTACTTTGAGAAAGAAAGATCTTTTGACACTGCTTTAAAGAAAATAACTGAATCCATTCAGAACCATGCAGAAACTTTGGCTGTAATTCTTCAGAAGCTGCTGCTCAGCTCATTACAGCTCACTTTCCAACCACACTGCTAACCTGTCTACAGACATATATTTAACTGAACTGCAGTGAAAGCAGATGCTTGACCTCTGCTCACATCTCAATCGAAAACTAAACTAAGCTTATTTTTTGCAAATGTTTGGTACCTTAGTTCCTCCCGCTAATTACATAATCTTAGCAAGCTGAAATCTAATTGACTCCACAGGGAACTCCCTTAACTCAAACAACCCCCCATTAGCCCAAGCTTTTTTACAATGTCTTAATAGGACCTTTGGTTCCCCAAACCGTTCAAACCAGGAGTCTTAAAAAACACTACTGCAGCAGTCATACACGCACTAACCCAGGCAATTAAATCTTACTTCACCTATAATACAATATAATTGAAGTACCGACATTCATCACAGTGCAGCCTGACTTTACATTACTGAGGTATACAACTAATAAACAGTTTGGGAAGTGCAGGCTTCAGACAGCAGTCATTTAAAAGAGTAAGCAGCATCGATTTAATAGGCTGCTTGCACCGCAATGAATGGGTGTGGGCTAATTGTGTACTGCATGACCTCACTCAATGTTAGGGATTAGCCAAGTTCTGCCCAAACTCTTGAGAGATACTGTCTAAAATGATCACTCACAAGATACTGCACACCACCTGATACTGTATCATTTTCACATGATCTCTCTCAGGAGATACCCCAATTCCATTCTCTCTCAGGAGGTACTGTAACACAGATTTTCCCTTCCAGGAGATACCATAACAATCCCATGTCATCTCTTTCAGGAATTCAATATTACTTCCCATTTTCCTGCTCAGGAGATACTGCATGATTTTTAAATTGCGTCTCAGTCGAGATTTGTATCATTTCCACTTTTTTTTTCTCATAAGATGCGCCTACATCTCCTCTATCGCTCAGGAGGTCGTCACATTTAAACATTGTCTTTGAGGAGATATTGTAACATTTCTACATCTTCCTCAGGAGATCTTCAACTATTCCCCTTTTCTCTCTCTGAGGTGTTGCTCATTCTGGTGAGTGCGCTTTGCACTCAATTGGCTCTGTTTTATTCCTTAGCTCTAGAGTCGCCAGGTATCTTTATGATACCACCACGAGGTTCAAGTTCAGATCAATGACTCAATACACCAATTAGTAAGGTTCAAAACAAGACACGTTTATTAATACAGTTATGTGCTACTCATGCATATAATACTAAAAGACTAAACTATTCCTACCACTAATAGGCCAATACTATTAATATCTGGATAAGGGAACCCGCCGGATCAGGGAACAATGGCCTCTTGCTCTGTACTGGATCTGCAGGCTTCCAGCTGGTATGGACTAAGGGGTCAGGAGTGTCTATCTCGTAGCATGCGTTGTATGACACTTACTTGGTGGTGCAGCAATTGGCCAGACCTCTCCTCCTTATGGTCAAGTTTGTCGAGAGCTGCTGAGGTGTTCTGCTGGGAGGGCCGGCTAAGAGAGCGAACTGGACTTGAGACCTGACTTTTATAGGTCCCAGGGGCTTCGCGCCCTTTTGGGCGGACCCCAAGCTTACTGTCAATCGATTGGATCTCATACCAATCGATTGGTATGAACCCCCCCCCCCCCCCCCCAATACTGAGGCTGCCCCTCGATCGCGGGGCGGTTCTTCCTGGCTTGTTTGTCTCCTTTGTTTCAGACTCCCATTGGCGCCGGGAAGTCTGACCTGCTATAGAATGTCCCAAATGTAGCTAATCGTTGTATCCATTGTTCCCGGGGATCGCTTCATTAATATGCAAACTGCTGGTTTCGGTGCTGTCTGTTTTCTTTGCAGGCAGAATACACAGGGAGATTCTGCAACCTGCTTGTCTTTCCTAAAGTGTCCAATTTTCCCTGCGTGCTTTGTAAATCACCATTTTGAGTCGGGAAGTGGCCAACTTCGGTGGCTACAGAGGTAGAGTGTGTGACATTTGCATATCAACTCTCACGGCGAACATGTGACATTTCCATGTTATATCTCACAGAACGTAGTGTTATTTGAATGCTTTCTATCCTAGAAGATACTCATAGATCATGTAACATTTCCCTATTATTTGTCACAGGAGATACTATATCATTTGCACATTATCTACCCCAGAAGATACTGTACCATTTCCACAGTGTATCTCTCAGTATAAACTATTAATTCCACATTCTCTCCATCCTGGGACACGGCAATGTTTCCCCATAGTTTACTGCTCTCAGGAGATATTGTAAACATTCCCAGATGATCTACTGGGAGAAACTATCACCTACCTTCTCTTCCTCAAACACTAGCATTTCCACATAATGCTGTCAGGGAAAAGAAAATGTACCATTTCTATATTATCTAACTCATCATAGAATCTTAGAATAGTTACAGTTCAGGAGGCTTTCGGCCCATTGAGTCTGCGCTGTCCCACTCGCCTGCCCATTCCCCTGTAACACTGTAATTTTGTTTTTAATCTACGGATCCCGATCAAATTCTCAAATGCTATTTTTGTCTCCCTCACGTTGCCTTTCATTCTTTGGCAAATCACCTTTTATCGACTCCACAACACAGGGACATTTTCCTCTATTTACTCTTGTCTAGACTCCTCTGTACATGATTTTGAACATCGCTAGCAAATCACCTCTCAGACTGATCTTCTCTACAGAAAACAACTCCAGTTATCCATGGAACTAGGGGCTGGTTTAGCTCACTCGGCTAAATCGCTGGCTTTTAAAGCAGGCCAGCAGCACGGTTCGATTACCGTACCAGCCTCCCCGGACAGGCGCCGGAATGTGGCGACTAGGGGCTTTTCACAGTAACTTCATTGAAGCCCACTCGTGACAATAAGCGATTTTCATTTTTCAACTGTAGTCTCTCAGCCTTGGAACCATCCTCGTCATTTCACCAGAACAATCTCCCTAAAATCTTTGCATCCTTCAAGTGCATGGGCCAGAATTGGACAAAATAGCCTAGTTGAAATTGAATCAGTATTTTTTTTTAATGTTCATCAGAATTCTCTTGCTTTTCTACTCTATACTTCTATTCATAAAGACCAGGATTGCAAATGCCTTTTTGACCAATTTGTCAAAGTGCATACTGGTGCATTTTCAACAATTTAGGCACTGAGGGGCGGCACTGTAGTATAGTGGTTAGCACTGTTGCTTCACAGCGCCAAAGTCCCAGGTTCGATTCCCAGCTTGGGTCACTGTCTGTGTGGAATCTGCATGTTCTTCCCGTGTCTGCGTGGGTTTCCTCTGGGTGCTTCAGTTTCCTCCCACAAGTCCCGAAAGACACGCTGTTAGGTGAATTGGGCATTCTGAATTCTCCCTCTGTGTACCCAAACAGGTGCAGGAGTGTGGTGACCAGAGGATTTTCACAGTAACTTCATTGTAGTGTTAATGTAAGCCTACTTGTGATACTAATAAAGATTATTGCGATTACATATACCCTCATGTCTTTGTTTCAGCACTTCCTTTAGAATTGAACCCTTTAGTTTATATTGTCTTTCCTCATTCTTCCTACTGAAATGTATCACCTCACATTTCTCTGCAAAAAAATGTCTGTCAGATGTCCACTCGATTCACCATCCTGCCTACGTCCTCTTCCAGTCTACCCACTAGGCACCTGGTAGTTTACAATACTTCCAAGTTTTGTATCATCTGCAAATTTTGAAATTGTGTTCTGAACATTCATGTCTCTCTTAAGTCATCCAAGAAATATCAAGAAAAGCAGTGGTCCTAGTAGCAGCCCCCGAGGAATCCCATTGTAGATCTCCCTCCAGCCTAGAAAAACAACCATTCATCACTGCAGAACTGCGTTTCCTGTCACTTAGCCAACTTCATATCCATGACACTACTTTCCTTTTTATTCCATTAGCTTCAACTTTGCTGACAAGACTATTATGTGGCACTTTATTAAATGCCTTGTAGAATTCAATTTACACCATAACATTACCCACAACAAACCTCAACCCAGTTAATCAAACATGATTTGCCTGTAACTAATCCATGCTGCCTTTTCTTAATCAATCCATCCTTATCCAAGTCACTGTTAATTTCATCCCAGTTTATCTTTTCTGAAAACCTTTCCATAACTGAGGTCTGTGGCTGCTGGATTTATTTTACATACTTGTTTGAAAAACTGTGTGACATCTGCAATTCTCCAGCCCATTGGCACTAACCACTGTATCCAAGGAGGATTGGAAGGTGACGGCCAGTGCCTCTATAATTTCCAGCCAGATTTTTCTCAGCATCCCAGCAGGTCCTGGTGACACATCAACTTTTGAGTACAGCCATCCTTTCGAATGCTCCTCTTTATCAACTATCCTTTCCTTCACTGACTTTGGCAGCATCTGCATCTTTGGTTCACACAGATGCCAAGTACGCATTTCACATCTCATCCGTGCATTGATTCTCTTTGTGGTCCTCAATCAGGCACACCCCTCTTCTTGGCCACCCTTTCAGAATTGAAATGCTTACAGAGGGTATTTAGATTACCCTTTGTTTGTCTCTTCCCATACACTCTCTTATCTCACAATTCCAATTTCATTTCCCCTCTGAACTTTCTAAATTCAACCTGGCTTTCAGATCTATTTTCAACTTGACGTCAAACATACATAATAATTATAAATAAAAACAAAATACTGGAAATACTGAGGTCAGGCAGCATCTCTGCAGAGAGAAAGGGATTTAACATTTCCAGTCCATAACCTTTGATCAGAAAACCCATTATAGTTTTAACTGTTAAAACAAAAGGTGAGGTAGAAAAAGAACAGAATGGAATGGTCTACCATGCACACTGTTTTAATCTTCACCTTGTCCTCTAGCGCTTCAAGGAACTCAGCTCTGGTTGCCCTACCTTTGCCCCTCATAGGGACGTACCTCAACTGAACTCAAACCAATTCCTCTTTAAAGAAAGCCCGTTGTTCTGTTATAGTTTCAGCTGCCAATCTCTCAGTCATACATCACCTGGGGCAGGTTTGTTCTCAGCCTGTTCCTCTTCAAAATAAATATTTTTACTCTACATTGCTCCCAGTCTATTCCCATACTTCTTCTAAACTTTATTATACGATATACACTATTCCCTACGTGATGCACTTGACTCGCCTCTTTTCACAGAACCAGATGTTTCCTGCCTCATGGCCCATAAATGTACTGATCAAGTCTTCTTCTTTTCTGCCCCTTGGACCATTACTATCCCAGTCTATATTAGGCTAATTTAAGGCCCCCTTTATCACTACACTTGAACCATTCTGTAATTTGCTTTTAGATTTGCATTCCTAGATCTTTCTCAGTGGTTGATGGTCTATAGTGCAGAACCAGTAGTGCATACTAAAGCAAAATGCTGCAGATAATGGAAAAACTGAAACAAAAGTAAATATGCAATTCAGTAGAGAGTAAAACAGCAATCTTTCATCAGAAACTCTCTCAAGAGATACTTTATTCTTTCCATATTATCTGTCTCAGGAGATGCAGCACTATTTCTGCGATATTTATTACAATGGATACTTGAACATATTATTAACTCACAGCAGGTCAGCAGAATTTGACAAACACTCTCAGGATTTACGGCAACATGCTCGCATTATCTGTCCCAGGAGAAACTGGAACATGTCCACATTATCGGTCTCAGGAGATAGTGCACCATGCCCAAATTACTGCAACATGTCCACATTATCTGTCTCAAATATGTTGCAACATATGCACATTATCTGTCTCATGGGATGGTGTAACATGTTCAAATTATCGCTCTCACGAGATGCTGCAACATTATGTTTGACAGGAGATACCCTAACATATCTACATTATCTGTCTCAGGGGAAACAGAAACGCATCCACATTACAAAACTCGAGATAATGTAAAATGTCAACATTGTATGATGGAACCAAAGGTAATTTTAAGGGATTTATATTTGTATTGATACACATTAGAAATAAGGTATAGTTTTAACCAGATTCAATTTAACGTTTCTGTGCCTGGAAGGGTTAAACCTATAGTTAGATTCATGCTGGACAACAGTGTTGGTATATGTGGGAGTTTGTTTCAATTCCAACTGTGATTCTATTGTGATTAGAGAGGGTTATAGCATGAAAAATAAATAGAACCAGCAGCGTCTGCTTAGCTGCCTTGTCGGGATAAAATATTTCAAGTTTTAGTTTCAGCTGAATTTGTTGACAGTTGGAGACAGGACTTCAGGGAGTGAACATCTCTCAACTCTACCAGAAGACAGACTGGACAGGACAGGAGTTGAAAGAGGCAGGTTTCCTAAAGTACAAGTTACATTCCAAATAATGATGACTGGTGTTAAGTCAGCAGAAGAATTCAAGGAAGAGTAAACAAAATGATCTGAGTTAAAGAGGCAATGGTATTAACCAGATTTAAAGTGGGACAGCAGCCTTCAAATGCCATTTTAATACAGTCTGGGAATTGAGTGCTAAAACAATTGTGAGAGGTTTGCACAGCACTGAAGACAAGAAATCCTAAAGGGGTTGGTGTAAACCCCTGGACTGAATTCTCTGTTGAAAGTGGAATGGAAGCTTTAATTAAAAGTGTTATTTGGAAAACTAGGAATGCAAGTGCAAAGGAAAGCATAATTCTGAGATAAGGTTATAAAGCATGCTTTTGGGAGGGGATTTGGAAACTCTCATGTGACAATCACCTGGGGGGATTCTGAGGAGTCATCCACGAACATTCATTTGGGGCTCAGAATGGAGAGTGTATTTGCCCACAGTCATCACGTGTGTTTAAAAGGGACTTTGTGTTAAAAAGACCATTGTAGATTAAGATGTACATTGTAATCTGTGTAAGGGGAGAGTAAAGGTGTATTGTATCATAATACAATTTTTTCATATTTAATAAATATTTTTTATTTGTGGTTCTGTGACATGTTCCTCCATGTTTTATAAACATAAATACAAATTACAGTCTTTTGAGCCAGGGTTCTATTCTGGAATCTTCCTGTCCAGTTATAACATTAACTGAGATCGAACAAAAGTGAGGGCTTTTGCGGGATTTCAAAACATGGAGAAAGAGGGCAGCATGGTGGCCTAGTGGTTAGCACAGCTGCCTCATGGCGCTGAGGTCCCAGGTTCGATCCCGGCTCTGAGTCACTGTCCGTGTGGAGTTTGCACATTCTCCCCGTGTCTGCGTGGGTTTCGCCCCCACAACCCAAAAAATGTGCAGAGTAGGTGGATTGGCCACGCTAAATTGCCCCTTAATTGGAAAAAATAATTGGGTGATCTAAATTTATTTAAAAAAAGAAGAAAAAAAACATGGAGAAAGGGTTATTGGATGCCGATCAGTTGCAATTCGTTGGGATATTTTGAAACGTGGGAAGCAAGTTACTGGATGCTGAATAGTAAGACGTATTCTGGGATTTATGGTTAAATAGTGGGATCTGTGAATCCTTCAAAAAGCATAACTGGAGTTACTATGAGGTATACTGTGCAGGTTAGAATTAAAATAGCATTGGAAATTGCTAAGACTCTCTTAAAGATGGAAGATGTAACTCTGAATGGTTTACAGAAAGCAACCAAGAGTCAGTTAACTGAATTGCCAGATCAATTGGAGTTGGGATACTTGCAGGGTATGAAAAGCTAGCATTATTGAAAGCACAATGAAACATTTAAACTGCAAGGTTTGTCAGATAGATCAAGTTCTTTGGAAATTGAGGAAATTGAAATTGCTAAAATTCAATTATAAATGAAGAAATTTGAAATGCAGGATAAAAAGAGAAATGGAAATGAAGCAACTTGAAAGAATGAGCATTTCAAAAGAAAATTGAATTGAGAAAATTTGATGAAAGATTAGCAAGTGAAGAAAGAGAAAGGGAGAAAGAGAATTCCAACATAAAATGTTGACAATTAAAAAAGAGACACTAGAGCAGGTTGATGAAGGAAGTAGTTCTAGACTGAACCTAGTGGGAAAATATTTAAACTTATACAAATTCCTCCAAAGTTTGATGAAAAGGATGTGGAAGCATTCTTTATTTCTTTTGAAAAGATAGTTAATTAGGTGAAATGGCCAAAAGAAATGTGGACATTACTTTGACAAAGTAGAGGGGCAGCATGGTAGCACAGTAGTTGGCATTGTGGCTTCACAGCACCCAGGGTCTCGGGTTTGATTCCTGGCTTGGGTCACTCTCTGTGCGAAGTCTGCACGTTCTCCCCGTGTCTGCGTGGGTTTCCTCCGGATCATCTGGTTTCCTCCCACAAGTCCCGAAAGACATGCTGTTAGGTGATTTGGATATTCTGTGTACCCGAACAGGCGCTGGAATGTGGCGACTAGGGGCTTTTCACAGTGACTTCATTGCAATGTAAGCCTACTTGCGACAATAAAGATTATTAACATTAATTATTAGACTGGTGGGTCGAGCTGGTAAGGCATCATTGTTGGAAGAGGTATCTGCAGATTAAGAAGTAGTAAAGAAAGCTAGCCTTCATGCTCATAAGTTGGTTTGTGAGGCATACAGGCAGAACTTTGAAACACAAGAAAACAGCCTAGACAAATTCATATTGAATTTGAGAGCGTGAAGCGTGGATACAGGCGTTAAAGATAGAGAAAACATATGAAACCCTTAGAGGGGTGATTCGTTTAGAAGAATTTAAAGATTCATTTCCTTTGGTTATTAGGACATATGTTGAGCAACAAGTTAAAGATTCCAGACAGACAGCAGAGCTAGCTGATGATTATGAACTGGCCCATAGAACCAAACCTTTTTCCGCCATCCTTTTAAACATAAAAAGGATAGAAAATGGGAAGGAGAAAATAAAACAAATAGTCAAGAAAGAGAAAGATCAGTTGAGAATGGTCAGGAAACCTGATTAACTCAGAAAATCAACTCTCATACATGAAAATGAAATGAAAATCGCTTATTGTCACAAGTAGGCTTCAAATGACGTTACTGTCAAAAGGCCCTAGTCGCCACATTCCATTGCCTGTCCAGGGATGCTGGTACGGGAAAGAGAGTTTGTGAATGAAAAAAGAGAACTGATGAGAACAATTGAGAATCAGTCTGGGAAAGTGGAACATTTGACTGAGGATTTGAACTGTCAAAAAGAAACTTGAAAAAGCAAACGTGAATCTAAAGTCAAAACTTGGTGAACTTCAATCATCAGAAGTATTTATGAAGTATTGTGGAAAATGTCTTGGACAAGAAAAGGATGGTATCGTAAATCAGAATAATTGCTTGAATGTAGAATTAAAAAGCAAAACTAAAGAACGTTTAGAACTTCATAGCGAAAAGAACAATGAGATTTTTGAACTTCAAAGCAAAATGGAAGAAATGAAGAAGAAAATGGATGGCATGGAGGGTCGCAATTCAAAAGTTGTTCCTGTGAATAAAAAGGCATTGTTGAATAGTGATTGAGTTGGGCAAAAACTGATCCAAGTAATATGACTGATGTATCAAAGTCAATTATAGATAATAAGAAAACTGAAATATCTGCAAAACTGGAAATTATGGATTATCAACAAGTGCTTAAATTGCAAAGTGATCGTTGAGTCATTTACCAGAGATTTTGAGTTAAAAATGCTGGTTGGTGATACTACACAAGATGTAGTAGTTGGAAGAAAGGCAGGTAGACAGTCTGCTAAAGGCCATTCAAATTTTTTTGAGACTTGGAGTGGGATTGTTCAAAAAGGTCGAAGGGTTAGACCATATATATGAAACTTCAGAGAGGGAAGTGATTGACATGTTGCAAACAGAATTGAAAATAACACATTTGAAATGGGAATGGGAAAAACAGCAAGATCACAAAAAGTTCAAAGAACAAAGAAATCAAGAATACAAAGCCATTTTGAGTGAACATAAGAAGCATCTTCACAACATTCTTGAAACAGCAGAGAGATCTGGACAAGAGAAGAAAGGAGATGGTGATGCAGGAGATACTGTAATATTTCCACAGTATCTGACTCAGCAGATACGGTAACATGTCCTTCTTCTTGGACAGTCCCTCAGTATTGAGGATCACTTTCTTCCACTCCAAGGAGGTGGTTTCTGTGGTGGCTCAATAGTCCGATCCTGGATCCACAGGCTTGGCAGGTGATGATTCATCAGGTGGGAATGGGATGCTCTGGATTCTCTGCTCTTCCGTTGTTTACGCTTGGTCCCCACATGCTCCACCCTACAACGCCCAATGTGATTTGATGCCTTCACGGATGCTTTTCCTCCAGTACGCTCTAAGGCAAGCGATTCCCATGTGTCGGTGGGGATGTTGCATTTATTTAGAGAGGCTTTCAGAGTGTCCTTGTACGTTTCTTCTGCCCTCCTAGTGATCGCTTGCCATTGCGGAGCTCAGAAAACTGCACTTGTTTTGGGAGTCTTGTGCCAGGCATGCGGGCAATGTGGCCCAAGCATCACAGCTCATTAAGCATGACCAGCGCCTCGAGACTGGAGATATTGGCCTGGGAGAGGATGCTCATGTTGGTAGGCCTATCCATGTTTTGGATGCATACAAGAGGGCAGAGTCCAGGCTGCTCTGTAGAACATGAGCTTGGTGCTGAGTTTGAGGTATCAGTCTCCGATTACTATGCTCTTCTGGCATCCGAAGACTGCACTGGCGTATTGGAGTAGATGTTGGATTTCATCATCAATGTCTGCTCGCACTGAGAAGAGGCTCCCGAGGAATGGGATATTATTCACATTGTCCAATGGCTCACTGTGGATCTTGATGGTTGGGGGGCAGTTTTGTGTGACAGGAGCGAGCTGGTCGAGAACTTTTGTTTTCCGGATGTTTAGTCTGAGGCTCATTCTCTCATATGCCTCAGTGAATACATCAACAATGGTTTGTGCCAGGGCAGCATGGTGGTGCAGTGTGTTAGACCTGCTGCCTCACGGCGGCGAGATCCCAGGTTCGATCCTGGCTCTGGGTCACTGTCCAGGTGAAGTTTGCACATTCGTCCCGTGTTTGCGTGGGTTTCGCCCCCACAACCCAAAAGATGTGCAGGCTCGGTGGATTGGCTATGCTAAATTACCGCTTAATTGGAAAAAAATAATTGGGTACTCTAAATTTAAAAATTAAACAACAAAAAACAATGGTTTGTGCCTCGGCCTCCAATGAATGCTCACACTGGTCCATTCATCTGTGTACTGCAGCTCAATGACAGGGGTTGGGGTGGTCTTGGTTCTAGCCAGGAGGTGTCGGAGGTTGAACAGTTGCCCACTTGTCTGGTAGGTTAGCTCCACTCCAGCAGGGAGTTTGAGGGTGACAGGCTGGAGTGTTGCTGCAAGCTGTGATGACACAACCCTGTTGGTGACTCTAGTTTGCACACGTTGTGGTGGTTCCGTTCATGAGGATCATGGCTTGCATGGAGTAGGCAGAGGAAGGTGATGGATTTCTGTGGGCAGCCGAATTTGAGGAGGAAGCTCCACAATCCCTCAAAGTTGTCAGAGCCCAAGGCCTTTGTGAGATTGAAGAAGGCCATATACAGATGTTGATGCTGTGCCCTGCACTTTTCCTAGATTTGTCACATGCTTTGTAAGAAGAAAGTCATGTCTCACAAATTTGATTGAGTTTTTTGAAGGGGTAACCAAGAAGGTAGATGAGGGCAGTGCAGTCGATATTGTCTACATGGACTTAAGAAAGGCCTTTGACAAGGTACCGCATGGTAGGTTGTTACAAAAGGTTAAATCTGAAGGTGAGAGGGGAGAGATACAAAAGAGATCAGAGGGGAAATTTCTGCACACAGAGGGTGGTGAGCATCTGGAATGAGCTGCCAGAGGCAGTGGTGAAGGTGGGTACAATTGTTTCCTTTAAAAAAACAGTTAGGCAGTTACATAGGCAGGGTGGGCATTGAGGGATGTGGGCCAAATGCAGGCAAGTGGGACTAGCCTAGTGATGGAAACTGGTGTCATGGACAAGCTGGGCCGAAGGGCCTGTTTCCATGCTGTAAACATCTAAACATCTATGCTGAAGATCATGTCCATTGAGCAGCTTGATGGGTGGAAGCCGCGCTGACACTCAGGGAGGAGCTCTTCAGCCACTGGGATGAGGCAGTTGAGGAGTATTCTCGCGATGATCTTTCCCATGGCGGAGAGTAGGATAATCCCTCTGTAATTTTCACAGTCAGACCTGTCTCCTTCCTTAACGATGGTCACAATTAAAGCATCTTTGAGATCATCCGGAATGCTCCCTTCCTTCAGCACCAGAGGCCTTGCTGTTCTTCAGCTGTCAGCTGGCCTGTTCGACTTCACAGCGAGCTGGGGTTGGGCTGAGACGGTTGAGGATACCGTGCTGCGGGATGGTGTTGAGGATGCTTGTATCCAAGGCTGTCTCTTGCTTGAGGAGGCCCTGCCTCAGGAGATACTGTAACATGATCACATTATCTGTCCCAGGAGATACTTTAACATGTTCACATTATCTGTCCCAGGAGATGCTGTACGTGCTTGTTAGGTGTATTGGGCATTCTGAATTCTCCCTCTGTGACAAGGGGCTTTTCACAGTAACTTCATTGCAGTGTTAATGTAAGGCTACTTGTGACGCTAATAAAGATTATTATTAAAGAATATTAATATGTTCACATTATCTGCCCCAGACGATACTGCAACATGTCCACGTTATCTGTGCCAGGAGATACTGCAACATGTCCACGTTATCTATGTCAGGAGATACTGTAATATGTGCACATTATCTGCCCCAAGAGATACTGTAACATGTTCACATTATCAGTCCCAGGAGATACTGTAATATGTGCACATTATCTGTCCCAGGAGATACTTTAACAAAAAGGGCAGAACGGTAGCACAGTGGATAGCACTGTAGCTTCACAGCACCAGGGTCCCAGGTTCGATTCCCCACTGGGTCATTGTCTGTGCGGAGTCTGCACATTCTCCCCATGTCTGCATGGGTTTCCTCCGGGTGCTCCCACAGTCCAAAGATGTGCAGGTTAGGTGGATTGGCCGTGATAAAATTCCCTGAGGGACCAAAAAGGTTTGGAGGGGTTGTTGGGTTACGGGGACAGGGCAGAAGTGAGGGTTTAAGTGGGTCCGTGCAGACTCGATGGGCCGAATGGCCTCCTTCTGCACTGTATGTTCTATACTTTAATATACTTTAATATATTCATATTATCAGTCCCGGGAGATACAGTAACATGTTCATATTATCTGTCCCAGGAGATGCTGTACGTGCTTGTTAGGTGAATTGGGGTTTTTGAATTCTCCCTCTGTGTACACAAACAGGCGCCGGAATGTGGTGACAAAGTGCTTATCACAGCAACTTCATTGCAGTGCTAATTTAAGCCTGCTTGTGACACTAAAAAAGATTATTATTAAAGAATATGTTCACATTATCTGTCCCAGGAGATGCTGTACGTGCTTGTTAGGTGTATTGGGCATTCTGAATTCTCCCTCTGTGTTCCCGAACAGGCGCTAGAATGTGGCGACAAGGGGCTTTTCACAGTAACTTCATTACAGTGTTAATGTAAGCCTACTTGTGACGCTAATAAAGATTATTATTAAAGAATATTAATATGTTCACATTATCAGCCCCAGGCGATACTGCAACATGTCCACGTTATCTGTGCCAGGAGATACTGCAACATGTCCACGTTATCGATGTCAGGAGATACTGTAACATGTGCACATTATCGGTCCCAGGTGTTACTGTTCCATGTTTACATTATCTGTCCCAGGAGATACTTTAACAAAAAAGGGCTTCACAGCGCCAGGGTCCCAGGCCCACTGGGTTACTGTTGAGCGGAGTCTGCACGTTCTCCCAGTGTGCGTGGGTTTCCTCCGGGTTCTCCGGTTTCCTCCCACAGTCCAAAGATGTGCAGTTTAGGTGGATTGGCCATGATAAAATGTCATGAGGGACCAAAAAGGTTAGGAGGGGTTGTTGGGTTACGGGGATAGGGCGGAAGTGAGGGTTTAAGTGGGTCGGTGCAGACCCGATGGGCCGAATGGTCTCCTTCTGCACTGTATGTTCTATGTTTATGTTTATATTATGTGTCCCAGGAGATACAGTAACATGTTCACATTATCTGTCCCTGGAAACACTTTAACATATTCATATTATCGGTCCCAGGCGATACAGTAACATGTTCATATTATCGGTCCCAGGAGATGCTGTACGTGCTTGTTAGGTGTATTGGGCATTCTGAATTCTCCCTCTGTGTACACAAACAGCCGCCGGAATGTGGCGACAAAGTGCTTTTCACAGCAACTTCATTGCAGTGTTAATTTAAGCCTGCTTGTGACACTAAAAAAGATTATTAAAGAATATTAATATGTTCACGTTATCTGTCCCAGGAGATACTGTAACATGTTCACGTTATCGGTCCCAGGTGTTACTGTAACATGTTCACATCATCTGTCCCAGGAGATACCTTAACAAAAAGAGCAGAACGGTAGCACAGTGGATTGCACTGTGGCTTCACAGCGCCATGGTCCCAGGTTCGATTCCCCGCTGGGTCACTGTCTGTGCGGAGCCTGCACGTTCTCCCCGTGTCTGCGTGGGTTCCCTCCGGGTGTTCCGGTTTCCTCCAACAGTCCAAAGACGTGCAGATTAGGTAGATATGCCATGTTAAATTTCCCTTTGGGACCAAAAAGGTTAGGAGGGGTTGATGGGTTATGGGGATAGGGCGGAAGTGAGGGTTTAAGTGGGTCCGTGCAGACTCGATGGGCCGAATGGCCTCCTTCTGCACTGTATGTTCTATGTTTGTATTATCTGTCCCAGGACATACTAGAACATAGAACAGTACAGCACAGAACAGGCCCTTCGGCCCTCGATGTTGTGCCGAGCAATGATCACCCTACTCAAACCCACGTATCCACCCTATACCCGTAACCCAACAACTCCCCCCCCCCTTACTATTAGGACACTACGGGCAATTTAGCATGGCCAATCCACCTAACCCGCACATCTTTGGACTGTGGGAGGAAACCGGAGCACCCAGAGGAAACCCACGCACACACGGGGAGGACGTGCAGACTCTGCACAGACAGTGACCCAGCCGGGAATCGAACCTGGGACCCTGGAGCTGTGAAGCATTTATGCTAACTACCAAGCTACCGTGCTGCCCATGTTCATATTATCTGTCCCAGGAGATGCTGTATATGCTTGTTAGGTGAACTGGGGTTTCTGAATTCTCCCTCTGTGTAGACAAACAGGCGCCGGAATGTGGCGACAAAGTGCTTTTCACAGCAACTTCATTGCAGTGTTAATTTAAGCCTGCTTGTGATACTAAATAAGATTATTAAAGAATATTAATATGTTCACGTTATCTGTCCCAGGAGATACTGTAACATGTTCACATTATCTGTCGCAAGAGATTCAGAAACATGTTCATATTTTCTGTCCCAGGAGATACTGTATGTGCGTGTTAGGTGAATTGGGCATTCTAAATTCTCCCTCTGCGTTCCCGAACAGGCGCCGGAATGTTTTTAAACAAAGAACAAAGAAAATTTACAGCACAGGAACAGGCCCTTTCAGCCCTCCCAGCCTGCGCCGATCCAGATCCTCTATTTAAACCTGTTGCCTATTTTCCAAGGTCTACTTTTCTCTGTTCCCCACCCATTCATATATCTGTCCAGATGTATCTTAAATGATGCGATCGTGCCCGCCTCTACCACCTCCACTGGCAAAGCATTCCAGGCACCCACCACCCTCTGCGTAAAAAAACTTTCCACGCACATCTCCCTTAAACTTTTGCCCTCTCACCTTGAAATCGTGACCCCTTGTAATTGACACCCCCACTCTTGGAAAAAGCTTCTTGCTATCCACCCTGTCCATACCTCTCATAATTTTGTAGACTTCAATCAGGTCTCCCCTCAACCTCCGTCTTTCCAATGAAAACAGTCCTAATCTACTCAACCTTTCTTCATAGTTAGCACCCTCCATACCAGGCAACATCCTGGTGAACCTCCTCTGCACCCTCTCTAAAGCATCCACATCCTTCTGTTAATGTGGCGATCAGAACTGCACGCAGTATTCCAAATGTGGCCTAACCAAAGTCCGATACAACTGTAACATGACCTGCCGACTCTTGTACTCAATACCCCGTCCGATGAAGGCAAGCACGCTGTATGCCTTCTTGACCACTCTATCGACCTGCGTTGCCACCTTCAGGGTACAATGGACCTGAACTCCCAGATCTCTCTGTACATCAATTTTCCCCAGGACTCTTCGATTGACCATATAGTCTGCTCTTGAGTTAGATCTTCCAAAATGCATCACCTCGCATTTGCCATTTCTCTGCCCAACTCTCCAATCTATCTATATTTTGCCGTATTCTCTGACAGTCCTCCTCGCTATCTGCAACTCCACCAATCTTAGTATCATCTGCAAACTTGCTCATCAGACCACTTATACCTTCGTCCAGATCATTTATGTATATCACAAACAACAGTGGTCCGAGCACGGATCCCTGTGGAACACCACTAGTCACCTTTCTCCATTTTGAGACACTCCCTTCCACCACTACTCTCTGTCTCCTGTTGCCCAGCCAGTTCTTTATCCATCTAGCTAGTACACCCTGAACGCCATAAGACTTCACTTTTTCCATCAACCTGCCATGGGAAACTTTATCAAATGCTTTACTGAAGTCCATGTATATGACATCTACAGCCCTTCCCTCATCAATTAACTTTGTCACTTCCTCAAAGAATTCTATTAGGTTTGTAAGACATGGCCTTCCCTGCACAAAACCATGCTGCCGATCACTGATAAGTCTATTTTCTTCCAAATGTGAATAGATCCTATCCCTCAGTATCTTCTCCAACATTTTGCCTACCACTGACGTCAAGCTCACAGGTCTATAATTCCCTGGATTATCCCTGCTACCCTTCTTAAACAAAGGGACAACATTAGCAATTCTCCAGTCCTCCGGGACCTCACCCGTGTTCAAGGATGCTGCAAAGATATCTGTTAAGGCCCCAACTCTTTTGTCCCTCGCTTCCCTCAGTAACCTGGGATAGATCCCATCCGGTCCTGGGGACTTGTCCACCTTAATGCCTTTTAGAATACCCAAAACCTCCCCCTTCCTTATGCCGACATGACCTAGAGTATTTAAACATCCATCCCTAGCCTCAACATCCATCATGTCCCTCTCCTTGGTGAATACCGATGCAAAGTACTCATTAAGAAGTTCACTCATTTCCTCTGACTCCACGCATAAATTCCCTCTTTTGTCTTTGAGTGGGCCAATCCTTTCTCTAGTTACCCTCTTGCTCCTTATATACGAATAAAAGGCTTTGGGTATTTCCTTAACCCTGTTAGCGAAAGATATTTCATTACCCCTTTTAGCCCTCTTTATTGCGTGTTTGAGATTTATCCTACTTTCCTGATATCCTCCAAAGCTTCATCAGTTTTGAGTCGCCTCGATCTTATGTATGCTTCCTTTTTCATCTTAGCTAGTCTCACAATTCCACCTGTCATCCATGGTTCCCTAATCTTGCCATTTCTATCTCTCATTTTCACTGGAACATGTCTGTCCTACACTCTAATCAATCTTTCCTTAAAAGACTCCCACATTTCAAATGTGGATTTACCCTTAAACAGCTGCTCCCAATCCACATTCCCGAGCTCCTGCCGAATTTTGTTATAGTTGGCCTTTCCCCAATTTAGCACTCTTCCTTTAGGACCACTCTCGTCTTTGTCCATGAGTATTCTAAAACTTATGGAATTGTGATCACTATTCCCAAAGTAATCGCCGACTGAAGTGTCAACCACCTGGCCGGGTTCATTCCCCAATACCAGGTCCAGTATGGCCCCTTCCCGAGTTGGACTATTTACATACTGCTCTAAAAAACTCTCCTGGATGCTCCTTACAAATTCTGCTCCATCTACGCCTCCAACACTACGTGAGTCCCATTCAATGTTGGGTAAGTTAAAATCTCCCATCACAACCACCCTTATGCTCCTACATTGTTCTATAATCTGTCTACATATTTGTACCTCTACTTCACGCTCGCTTTTGGGGGGTCTATAGTAAGGTCCCAACAATGTTACTGCACCCTTCCTATTTCTTAGCTCTATCCATATTGCCTCAGTGCTCGAATCCTCCATCGTGCCCTCCTTAATCACAGCTGTGATATTATCTCTGACCAGTAATGCAACTCCTCCACCCCTACAGAAGCATCTATACCCTGGGATATTTAGTTGCCAGTCTTGCCCATCCCTCAACCAAGTCTCAGTAATACCAATAACATCATGTTCCCAGGTACTAATCCAAGCCCTAAATTCATCTGCCTTACCTTCTACACTTCTCGCATTAAAACAAATGCACCTCAGACCACTTGTCCCTTTGCGATCATCATCTCTTCCCTGTCTACTCTTCCCCTTAGTCACATTGAGTTTATTATCCAGTACCTTACTGGCTTTAGTTACTGCCTCTTTACTGACCACTAACTTCCTAATCTGGTTCCCATCCCCCTGCCACGTTAGTTTAAATTTTAAACTTTAAAACCTCCCCAACAGTGTTAGCAAAAGCACCCCCGAGGACATTGGTTCCAGTCCTGCCCAGGTGTAGACCATCCGATTTGTAATGGTCCCACCGCCCCCAAAACTGGTTCCAATGTCCCAAAAATCTGAACCCCTCCCTCCTGCAGCATCTCTCAAGCCACATATTCATTCTGACCATTCTTAAATTTCTACTCTGACTGTTTTGTGGCATCCTGAGATTACTACCTTTGAGGTCCTACTTTTTAACTTATCTCCCTAAATTCTGATTGTAGGACCTCATCCCGTTTTTTACCTATATCGTTGGTGCCTATATGCACCACGACAACTGGCTGTTCACCCTCCCCCTTCAGTATGTCCTGCAGCCGATCTGAGACATCCCTGACCCGTGCACCCGGGAGGCAACATAACATTCGGGAGTCTCGATTTCGACCACAGAAATGCCTGTCTACTCCCCTAACGATTGAATCCCCTATGACTATAGCCCTGCCAGTTTTCTACCCGCCCTTCTGTGCAGCTGAGCCAGCCACAGTGCCATGAACCTGGCTACTACTGCCTTCCCCTGGTGAGTCATCTCCCCCAACAGTATCCAAAACAGTATACCTGTTTTAGAGGGAGATGACCACAGGGGGCACCTGCTCTGCCTTCCTGCTCTTTCTCTGCCTTTTGGTCATCCATTCCCTGTCTCCCTCACCAATCCTAATCTGCGGTGTGACCAACTCACTGAACGTGCTATCCACGACCTCCTCAGCATCGCGGATGCTCCAAAGTGATTCCATCCGCAGCTCCAGAGCCGTCATGTGGTCGAACAGGAGCTGCAGCTGGACACACTTCCTGCACATGAAGGAGTCAGGGGCATCGGCCGCGTCCCTGAACTCCCACATTGAGCACGAGGAGCATAACACGGGTCTGGGATCTCCTGCCATTTTCACACTTGACCGTAACTGATTACAAACAAAGTATCAAAAAATGAATAAATGAAAGGAATAAGGATTTTACTTACAATACTTACCAACACACAGAGTTAAATTGCTCCCAGCTACTGCTAATTGGAGCACTTTCCTTACCAGCCAATCAGGTTACTTCTTTGCTGTGATGTCACCCTTCAAGGTAAGTTTTTAAAGAGATAAACTTACCTTCCCGACAACCACGGTTGTTTTTCTTTGGTTATAGGAGGGGGGTGGGGGGGGGGGGGGAAACACTGAGGAAGTGTTTCGGGTTTAACTGTCACTTGACAACAGCCCCTCCACAAACCACCTTCAAATTACGCTGACCGCACTGCACGTATGCAAATCTCCCCGGAACAGCCAATCAGTAGTTCCACTCTGCTGCCCTCTGCTGGATGCTTGCCTTCACTTGAACACCTAGGGTCTCTTGCACAGGTACACCTTCAAATTACGCTGACCGCACTGCACGTATGCAAATCTCCCCGGAACAGCCAATCAGTAGTTCCACTCTGCTGCCCTCTGCTGGATGCTTGCCTTCACTTGAACACCTAGGGTCTCTTGCACAGGTACACCTTCAAATTACGCTGGCGGAGAAGAGGAGGACAGTGGGGGGCACGGGACAGGAATAATCCCTGGGGTGTTGATGTGTTTTCAACCTGGGGAGTTAATTTGTTTTCAGATTGGGGAGATGATATCATTGCTGGGTGTACCTAAGGTATTCACACATTTTAAGAAATCTTTTTCAGTGGAGTATGGATTTGACTATCCTTTAGACCACAAGTAAAGTATTTTACTCTCATCGTGGGATAATAAACAAGATTAATAGCATATAAAGCTGTGCAGACTTGTCGGAGGACAAGGAAGAAGCCCAAACAAACCATTTGAAACAGCATTTTGAAGATATCCAGCCAGAGTCTGCATGGCTTCTAACAGGAGCGAAATCTGTTCTGGAAAGCAAATATTACTCTGTGCCATTGGGATGTAGGATGGGTTGTGAGCTATATGGGTTTTTTTCTTCTTATTGCTTAATTGGGAATAGTTAGTAATTAAGGGTATCAGATTTACTGTGTTGAGTAGTATTGTTTAAGGTGTAATTATAAGCTATTTTCAGGTGTGATATTAAAGAGTTTAATACTGTGTTAATAATAAAGTTTTGTTTTAAAAATACCTAATCCCCATTTCTTCGTGAAATCACTCCTGGTGTGAAATATTCATTCCGCACAGCTTTACAAAATAAAATTAAATACTGGAGTCCAGTATCCTAGCCACTGTTGGGGTCTGGTCTGGGATCACAAGACCTGTTCACATTATCTGACTCAGCAGATACTGTAACATGTTCACATTATCTGTGTTAGGAAATACAGTAACATATCCACAATTGCTAATTCAGGGGATACTGTAATGTGTCCAACGATCCCTTGGGAGATACTGTAACGTATCCACATTATCTGTGTCAGGAAATAATGTAACATGGTCATATTATCTGATTCATTGGTGCTAAGGACCCGTGTTCGATCCCGGCCCCGGGTCACTGTCTGTGTGAAGTTTGCACATTTTCTGCGTGGGTTTCACCTCCGCAACCCAAAGATGTGCTGGTTAGGTGGATTGGCCATGGAAAATAGCCCCTTAATCGGGAAAAAAATAATTGGGCACTCTAAATTCATTTTTTTTAATTATCCAATTAAGGAGATACTGACTCAACAATTACTGCCCATCACAGATCCATAAGTGGAACCTGACCACCCTGGTGGAGGAAGTAAGAAAAGATCTTCAAAGGTGGGGCTCATTCCCACTCTTCCTGGCGGGGAGAGTGCAGGCGATTAAGATGAACGTACTGCCAAGGATCCTCTTCCTGTTTAGATCCATACCGATCTTCATCCCCAAGGTTTTTCCAAAATGTAGACAGTCTAATCATGGTGTTTGTGTCTGTGTCTGTGTGTGTGTGTGTGTGTGTGTGTGTGTGGGGGGGGGGGGGGGGGGGGGGGGGGGGTAGGAACCTGAGAATTCCCAAACCGACACTGCAAAGAGGAAAAGTCAAAGGGGCTTGGCCTTACCAAACCTACAATACATCACTGGGCAGCAACGGCAGAAAGAGTGAGGGGATGGGTACAAGAACCCGGCACAGATTGGGTACAAATAGAGGATGCATCCTATAAAAGAGCAATCCTCTGGGCCCTAGCTATAGCAGCACTCTCATCCTCCTCAGCAAGATACACAATGAGCCCAATGGTAGTGGCTATGCTGAGAACACGGACCCAGCGGAGACAACACTTCGGGATAACCAAAATGTCCCCTATGGCCCGCATCTGCGGCAATCACAGAATCCCCCCCCCCCCCCGGCTTCAGCTGTGTTTATCTTTAATTTTCTGGGAAAGAGTGGGATAGCCTCCCTCCTCTTCTCTTGTGTTTTCCCCACCTTCCTTCCTTCTCTCCCCCCCCCCCACCCCCCGGGTTTCTTTGGTGTCTCATCTATCTTGTTTTTTTTATTCTTAGCTTACTCCTTATTGCTGGCCTCAAACAGGTTTTGGAACAGACCGACAAACTTCCCCCAAATATCCAGGAACCTTCCTCTGACCCTCGGATGGCGTACTTAATCTTCTCCATAGGTGGAGAAATTCTGAGAGGTCAGCGAGCCAGTCTGCAGCTTTGGGTGGTGCTGCCGATCGCCAGCCAAGCAGGATTCTCCGGCGTGCAATTAGGGAAGCGAAAGCAAGGGCGTTAGCCCCCTTCCCCATGTGTAACTCTGGCTGCTCCGATACCCCAAAGATTGCCACGATTGGGCATGGCTTCACCCTCACCCCCACGACCTTGGATATTGCCTCGAAGAAGGCTGTCCAGAGCCCAGCAAGCTTGAGGCAAGCCCAAAACATGTGGGTGTGGTTGGCCGGGCCCCTCTGGCACTGCTCACATTTGTCCTCCACCTCTGGGAAGAACCTGCTCATTCGGGTTCTGGTCAGGTGCGCTCTGTGCACCACTTTGAGCTGCATTAGGCTTAGCCAGGTGCAGGTGGAGTTAGCCCTGCTCAGTGCTTCGCTCCAGGGTCTCCATCCCAACTCTGTCCCCAGTTCGTCCTCCCATTTTTGTCTGGTCTCGTCCAGTGGTGTTCAAGCTCTGTCCAGTAACTGTCCGTATATTTTCCCACATAGGCACCAGGAACGAGAAGGGGGACTATCAGGTCCTCTCGTAGTGTGGTTTCTGGGGAGGAAGTGTTTTATTTGGAACTGTCTCATTTCCTGCTCTTTTGCTAGTCAGTTCATCCAGTGTCGCCAGTCTGCGCCCTACGTAGAAGTCCCCGAACGTCAGTGTCCCCCCGTCCCGCCTCCATCTTTTGAAGGTGGTATCCAGTATGGCTTGGGGGGGGGGGGGGGGGGGGCGCGGGAGGGTGATATATAGACCGATCCAGAGGGCAGCAAAGTGTACATAGGGTCAGTTAAATGATGGACAAAATAAACCTCTCTGTACAATTATACAGTAAAGTAAATTAGCACGTGCAAGAAATATGTAATGGATATATGCAATTGTTTATAAATATGAGAAATGCCAATAAAAAGATTTTTTTTTTTAAAAACAATTATTGACCATGCTTTTTTAAAATAAATTTAGAGTACCCAATTATTTTTTCCAATTAAGGGCCAATTTAGTGTGGCCAATTCACCTAACCTGCACATCTTTGGGTTGTGGGGGCGAAACCCACGCAGACACGGGGAGAATGTGCAAACTCCACATGAACAGTGACCCAGGGCCGGGATTCGAACCCAGGTCCTCTGCGCCGTAGGCAGCAATGCTAAACACTGTGCCACCGTGCTGCCCCTTATTGCCCATGCTTAACAGCCCTCCAATTCAGAGGGCATTCAGCAGTCAACCACATTGCTGTGGATCAGGAATCACTTGTCGGACAGACCAGATACCTCGCGATGGGTTTTCAATGACAATCAACTGCGGTTTCAAGGTTATCAGACATTTGGTTCCAGATTTCTATTGAATTCAAATTTCATCATCTGCTATGGTGAGGTTTGAAGCTGGGTCCCTGGATCTTACCCTGGGTCTTTGGTTTACTAGTCAACAGTAACAATACTGCTACACCAGCACCTTCGCATAATTTGAAATTTTTCTGAAGAAATACCTTTGTTTCCATATTCTATACATTGCAATTTTTCCCCCATAACCTCTGGGGATACTGCACCATTTCCGTTGTCTCTTTAATGAAATACTACCATAATAATTCCACATTATCATACCTCCTGAGAGAAGTAACGTTTTCACAATTGATGTCGCAGGAGGTTCTCTCATACTTCCCAGTCTCTGTCAAAGATGCTGTTAACATTTACATGTTATGTTTTTCAGAGGTAACTTGAACAATTCCACATGATCTTTCTCAGGAGATTTACAGCAGAATCCTCCCATGTCCCTGTCAGGAGGGCTGTGGGGTTGGGCGGGAGGGTAAAAAAATTGATCTTACACCGGAATGGATTCCCCACAGGTTTTTCTACAGATGGCCGCTGTACAGGTGGTATTAAAAAAAACATCCCACTAAAGGCATGCAGGTGACCTGACCAGCCATTCCCGATTCTCCGTCACGCCAGGGGGGAAATATGTCTGTGCGAAACACACATTAGATGTCGGGACTAATCTGAACAATGCCTGGGATTCCCTCCAGAATTCAAGATGGAGGCTGCCGGCAACCATGGACCCCGAAACCACAGCAATGGACGGGGCAGCATTTTCAGGTGGACCTTCAAGATTCCGAGTCCTGGAGAGGTCCATCTTCTGGCCTCAGAACGAACTTGCCGATCCATCTTTATTTTCAGGAGGTCCATCTTCTTCAATTGCTGTTCAGTGATGTTGAGCACCAAGTGGACTCTGCGCTATCAGACCTGCCCTGCCCCACCACTGAATACAGCATGAAACACCCAGGTGCATAATTAATTAAGACAGGCTGGAAGATTTGGCGTACTTTCCCAGCGGTCTCTGCAGCAAGATACACTCCACGTTTCCACCCCCACCACAGGACTGAGTCCCAGAATGGAAAAATTCCACCCTTGGTACTATCCATGTTATCTCTGAGGAGATAGTGTCACAGTTCAACATTACACAGAATAGAATTTACGTAGAATTCCTACAGTGCGGAAGAAGGTCATTTGTTTCCTCAAATCTGCACCGACCCTCTGACAGAGCACCCTAACCTAGGCACAGAGTGGAAAGGGGCACAGTGTGGAAATGGGGAGCTCAGGGTGGAAATGGGGAGCTCAGGGTGGAAATGGGGAGCTCAGGGTGGAAATGGGGAGCTCAGGGTGGAAACGGGGAGTGCAGGGGAGTGGGTGAGGATGGGTGGAAATCTGGTGGGGACAAGTGGAAATGGAGTGGGGCGGGTGAAAACCTGGTGGGGGTGGGTGGAAACGGATTGGGGCAGGTGGAAACGAAGTGGGGGTGGGTGGAAATGGGGTTGGGGTGGGTGGAAAAAGGGTGGGGGCGGGTGGAAACGGGGTGGGGGCGGGTGGAAACGGGGTTGGGGCGGGTGGAAAAGGGGTTGGGGCGGGTGGAAATGGTGGGGGGGTGGAAACGGGGTGGGGGCGGGTGGAAACGGGGTGGGGGCGGGTGGAAATGGTGGGGGGGTGGGTGGAAACGGGGTGGGGTGGGTGGAAATGGGGTTGGGGCGGGTGGAATTGGTGGGGGGATGGGTGGAAACGAGGTGGGGTGGGTGGAAACGGGGTGGGGTGGGTGGAAACGGGGTGGGGTTGGTGGAAACGGGGTGGGGTGGGTGGAAACGAGGTGGGGTGGGTGGAAACGAGGTGGGGTGGGTGGAAATGGTGTGGGGCGGGGTGGAATTGATGGGGGGTGGGGTGGAAACGGGGTGGGGTGGGTGGAAACGGGGTGGGCGGGTGAAATTGGGGTTGGGGCGGGTGGAAATGGTGTGGGGTGGGTGGAATTGGTGGGGGGTGGGTGGAATTGGTGGGGGGTGGGTGGAAACGGGGTGGGGTGGGTGGAAACGGGGTTGGGGCGGGTGGAAACGGTGTGGAGGTGGGTGGAAACGGGGTGGGGTGGGTGGAAATGGGGTGGGGTGGGTGGAAACGGGGTGGGGTGGGTGGAAATGGGGTGGGGTGGGTGGAATTGGTGGGGGGGGTGGGTGGAAACGAGGTGGGGTGGGTGGAATTGGTGGGGGGGGTGGGTGGAAACGGGGTGGGGTGGGTGGACTGGTGGGGGGGGTGGGTGGAAACGGTGGGGTGGGTGGGTGGAAATGGTGTGGGGGGGGGTGAATTGGTGGGGGGTGGGTGGAATTGGTGGGGGGTGGGTGGGAATTGGTGGGGGGTGGTGGAATTTGGTTGGGGGGTGGGTGGATGAAAACGGGGTGGGGCGGGTTGGTTGATTGGAACCAGGCGGCAGGGTGGCAAGCAGGTGAGATGTTAGGATGGCGAGTTAGGTGAGTCGAGTGGGGGGGGGCTAGTGAGGTCTGATTGTGGTTGGGGTGGGAAGGGGGGGGGGTTAGGTGCCCATCGGGGGAAGTTCAGTGGTCAGGGAGGAAACTGGGAGAGGGTCAATTGAATAATTACCCAGATGTTAGACTAGGATTTATGCATCTACATTTCCTGGGTAACTATCCAGGAAAGTAAATTGGAATTGTTCAATGTTGGAGGCATTTTCACAGGGATTCAGGGAGCAGAGAAATTGCCCAGTGGAAGTTCAAACTTCCCAGGTAATTCCCATGCTATCAGTGCGTTGGGAATTTTGTGGGCTCCCAAAACGGATCTGGGCCTCAGGAGATACAGTCACACAGTTCCACATAATTTTCATGAAGCGCTGTGACATTTGGACAATAATTCCCAGGAAATATTACAATCTTTGTAATGTCACACGTCCACATTTCCACAATTCCACAGGTTTCCAGGCAATATTTCCAGATTAAATTCCAAGGTCGGTTGTATCATTTCCTTTGAAGGCAGCACTATCATGTTTATACATGAACTTGACCAGGAAACCATGTCACACTTCCATCATTTCTGTCTCAGGACTTGAACAACAAATGCACATCATCTCCCTGAGGCAATATCACATTATTTCCTCATCATCTCTCTCAGGAGATAACGTCACATTTCCACATTACCAGTCTCAGGATATACATGTTACATTCCTGTTCTTATTTTTCACAAGTTACTGTAAACTTTGAACATTATCAAGAAATATTATAATTTTCCATACTATCGGTCAGCACATTTGCCCATCCATTTTCAGGAGATATTGTAACAACTGCTTCTCTCTACTATCTCTCTCTCTCACAGGAAGTAATGTCACACTTCCACATTAACTCCTAGGTTATATTGTAATATTTTCAGATTACTTTCCAAGAAAGCTTGTATCATTTCCCATTGATCTATTGCAGGAGGTACTGTCGCATTTGCACGTTAACCTTTCTGCTCTGTCTAATGCCATCTTGCAACCTATCCACGTATCTCTTTGAGGACGTTAAAGTGGCATTTCAATGTTATCTGCCTTAGGAGATACTGTATTATTTGCACACCATTTCCTTCAGGAGACTTCACACTATCTTTGTTGTAGAGTTGGTATAACATTTGCAATTGGGTTTGTCAGGTACTACTGCAGCAATTCCACATTATCTCTCTCAGGCGATATTGCCAAATTTCTACATTTATCTCTCTTGGAACATAGTGTATTATTTCAGCATTTCTTCTAAAGAAACATTTCCACACTGCATCTTTCTGCATGATCACTTTTAGGAGGTACTGTCACATTTCCACATTATTTCTCTCCAAAGGTGCTGTAACATTCCGATATTCGCCCTCGTAGCATAACGTAGGTGGTCAGGTGACCTAAGACCTGACTGAATATCTTTATGAATATGTACATATTATACATATTGTCACGGTTAGTTTTGTAACATTTTAAAAACTGGACAATTACTTTAGACTGACTGAAGTGATGGTTGGCTATGACTCAAACAAAAGGAACTCCTGGCGTTCAGAGAACTGGAGGGCTCAGATCTCTGAAGAGTGAAAGTAACCCAGATCCAACTTGGGAATTATGCAAATGCCATTTACATTCCAAGCCAACAGAGATGATCCATCTGCTCAGACAAATTACCCTCTAACCTCTTGAAATGATTAATGGTTGAAACATTAATAAACTGAAGAATCCAGACTATGGAATATAAATCCTTTGTCAAAGCCAAAGTGGAGAAGTTGTGGTTACATAACCCACTGCACCCCCATCAGATAGTGGCACCGGTAATATTGCCTTGTGGATCTGCAAAACCCTCTTACATCAACCACGCATCAACTCAGATAAAGGGCTCTGCCCAGGTATCAATACTTGGCCCCATCTACGCCGTTCTACTGGAATTCAGAACTTTTTGTACCAGAAGACTGACCTTTGTCTACCCATCTCGTCAGGAAGCCCTCTCCCACGGAAAAGCATTAGGTCTTGATCTGCTGACCTCTGAAGGAATACACCATTGGACTTTTGATTCTGGCTCAATTAAACATAATTATTCCATGCAGTCTTTCACTGTATGAATGAACAGGGAGGGGCATTGTGAACTCTTTTCCCACTTTGTCTGTAAAACAATAATAATAATAATCGCTTATTGTTACAAATAGGCTTCAATGAAGTTACTGTGAAAAGCCCCAGTCGCCACATTCCGGCGTCTGTTCAGGAGGCCGGTATTGGAATTGACTTCTTGAATCCGCACTTCTGGCCATTGCTCTGCATTCACAAGCCCGCTGTTTAGCCGACTGTGCTAAACCAGCCCCATAAAATAAATTATCCTCTAAATTTACCCTCTCTCAGGTATAGTCTGTGATTAAACATAGAAATTAGGATCAACAAAACCGAGGGGATGGGAAATATTATACAGAAACAAAATCATAAAGCATCTCTCTGTTTGTGGACAGATGCAGAAAGGAGAAGTCAGGGTTGTCCAGTTTATGAAAAACCCTCCTGTCCATAACAGTACTGCTTCCAAATTAACTCCCAGGTTATCATAGAATCATAGAATTTACAGTGTAGAAAGAGGCCATTCAGCTCATTGAGTCTACACCGACATCTGAAAGAGCACCCACCTAAACCCACGCCTCCACCCTACCCATAACCCAGCAACCGCACAAACATTTGGACACTACGGGGCAACTTATCATGGCCAATCCAGCTAACCTGCACATCTTTAAACTGTAGGAAGAAACCACCCGGAGGAAACCCACGCAGACACGGAGAGAACGTGCAGACTCAGCACAGATAGTGCCCAAACTGGACTCAAACCCGGGTCCTTGGCACTGTGAAGCAATAGTGCTAACCACTATGTTACCATGCCACCCCATTGTACTTTAATATTTCCAGATTACATTCCAAGAGAGCCTGTATCATTTCACTTGGACCTCTTATCGGAAGTAAGAATGTAGAAAAGAGTAGGCCATCGATGCCTATAGCCTTCTCTCAATTCAATGAGATTAGGGTTGATCTACTGTTATATTTATACATGGAGTGGAATACTCCGTTCCTGTTGCTAAGTGTCAGGCTCGAACGGAGAATCCATGGAGGTTGATGTGGAAAATATCATTGCGAACCCTTACTAGGATTCCGGCACCGCTGAGGGCGAGCACCAGCGGCCGACTGAAACCCCTGCCTCTGCGCCGAAAACCAGCCAGTGCAGTCATAGGAATGTACAAGTGCAGAAGGATGTCATTTGGCCCATCTAGTCTGCACCAACCCTAACAGTTCACATCTCCACCTTAACCCTGTAACACCCACGCCAAACCTTTGGACACCAAGAGCAATTTAACATGGCCAATCACCTAGGCCTACATAACCAGTCTTTAGACGGGTTGGTCCGTGGGCCGCACAGCGTATGGCCTGACGACCTGCCAGCGATGTGCGCCGTACAAAAAAAAAAAAACCGTGGGGTCCCAAATGCACCGACCCCACAAGCCCACCCCTGGCGTCCACCCACCAGTACGCCCAGCCCGCGCAGAAGGGCTCTCCCCCCCCCCCCCCCAAGCCAACTGTGGCGGCACTGGACACAGTTTGCAGCCGCCATGCCAGATTCACGATTTGTGTGGCCACACGTGTCCCGCGCAGTCGGGAATGTGGCCCATCGGGGGCGGAGCATCGTGGGTGGGCTGGCTGATGAGGCCATTTTGGAGGGGGCATCGGAATCGATTATCCGCCGATCACCGATTTCGGTTGGAAGGAGAATCCCGCCCATGATCTTTATTAGAGATATTATCTCAGGAGATATGTAATTTCCATTCTCACTTTCATGAGATACCATATTATATCCACATTATTTAGTATGCCTGTTCTTCATTCCCTGTCTCAGGAGATATTATAACATCATCACAGTGTCTGTCTCAGGAGTTGTACAGTCTCTCTGTCAAAAGATATTGTCACAATTTATTGAGAACCCGAACTAAAATCCAAAGGGGCTCAGATACAGGTCAAAAATCCCAATATTATATTTTAATTTTGTAAGACTGTGAGGAAAAGATACCTTGGCCGCGATTCTCCGCTCCCCACGCCGAGGGAGTAGAATCGCGGAAGGGCCGGGCGAATCACGCCATGCCGCCCTGGCACCCCCCGCGATTCTCCCACCCCCCCCCAAAATGGCGTGTCGCGTTTTGCGACACGCCGCTCGGAGAATCGCCGCTCGCCGTTTTTCCCGGCGACCGGTGATTCTCCGGCCCGGATGGGACGAGCAGCCTGACGACCCTGACCGGTTCACGCCAGCGGCAACCACACCTGGTCACTGCCGGCGTGAACATCGCACAACAGGTAAGTGTGTGGCCTGTGGGGGGGCGGAGAGAGGATCAAGCACCATGGGCGTGCTCGTCAGATGTCTGGCCCACGATCGGTGCCCACCGATCGTCGGGCCGGCGACTCTAAGAGACGCACTCTTTCCCCTCCGCCACCCCACAAGATCAAGCCGCCATGTCTTGCGGGGCAGCGGAGGGGAAGACGGAAACCGCGCATGCGCGGGTTGGAGCCGGCCAACCTGCGCATGCGCGTCTGACGTCACTTATGCGCTGCCGGCCGCGTCATTCTCGGCGCGCCGCTTTGACGCAAGCGTCAAGGCCCGGTGCCCGAGATTCGTGCAATGCCGCTCCTAGTCCTCCGGAAATTCTCCTAGTGTCTGTGTGGGTCTCACTCCAACAGCTCAAAGATGTGCAGCGTAGGTGGATTGGTCATGCTAAATTACATCTCAATTAGAAAAATAAAAAATAAACAGTGCTGACCAATATAGTGAACTCTTAACCGCTATCATTACTTCTACTCCAACAACAGAACCATCAGAGATCTCGATCTACTTTTAAATACAGTTCGCAGACCCAGGTTGAGGGTCTCAACAGTGGCAAGCACTGCTGCCTCACAGCGGCAGGGACACAGGTATAATTCCGGCCATGGGTGACTGTCTGCACCTTCTCCCCAGATCTGTGTAGGTTCCCTCCAGGTGCTCTGGTTTCCTCCAACAGTCCAAAGATGAGCAAGTTAGGTGGATTGGCCATGATAAATTGCCCCTTAGTGTCCAAGAATATGTAGGTTAGGTGGGCCTATGTAGGATGATCTCTCAGAGGGTCAATGCAGACCTGCTGGGCTAAATGGCCACCTTCTGTGCTGTAAGGATTCTGTACATACACTAATCCAGGCTTTTAACCCTTACTATACCAAATACACAATACAATATCTCTGAAATTCCTGCATTCATCACAATTTACATCTTATGTTTTGCTGATGTTACTCCAACAATTTCATGTTATCTTGCTCAGGAGGTAAGCTTTGTTAAAAAAAAATTAAAGTACCCAATTCTTTTTTTTTTCCAATTAAGGGGCAATTTAGCGTGCCCAATTGACCTAACCTTCACATCTTTGGGTTGTGGGAGCGAGACCCATCACACACGGGAAGAATATGCAACCTCCACATGGACAGTGACCTGGGGAATTGATCAAACCCGGATCCTTGGTGCCATGTGGCAGCAGTGCTAATCACTGTGCCACCTTGCCATCGCTCTCAGGAGATAAGCTAACTACTCATATCATCTCTCAGGAGATATTGTCACATTTCAACACAATGTCTGAGATATTTTATCATTTCCATATTATTGTCGTGGAGATATTGTCACATTTCCCTATGTTCTCTCAGGAGATATCGGATAATTTGCACATCTGCCTCAGTAGTTCCTGAATCAGTTCCTCATTCTCCCCCCCCCCCCCCCCCCCCCCCCCCCACCAATATTCTCTCTCAAGAAATATTGCATTATGTCCAAATTCTCTCTCAAAAGATTTTACAACGTTCCCACACTGTCTCTCTCTCAGGAAACAATGCAGCACTACCACATCTCCTGATTTTACTTCAACGCAGGCTGTATCTGATTTCTTACAGGAGGTATTGACATATTTACACACCAGCCTTTATAGCAGATAATGTCATATTGCCACTGTATTGGCCCCAGGACATTCTGCAACAATTCCTACATTTAACTCCCTGAGGAGAGACCATAACAATTCCATGTTATTTGCCTTAGGAGATACTAACATCTGTACATTATCTCTCTCAGGAGATACTGTCACATTTCCACATTATCTCTGCCACAAGATACTGTAAAATTTGCAAATCATGGCTCTCAGGTGCTGCAATTCCACATTATCTCTCTCTCAAGAGATACTGCATTGACTTCCACATGATGCTTCTTGTCAGATACTGAAATATTTCCACATTAATCGCCCAGGAGATTTTGCCACACATCATCTGTCAGGTGATATTGTCACATTTACACATCATCTGCCCCAGGAGACACTATCGTTTACACATTATCTCTCGTAGAAGATAGATCATCTCCACATTATCCCTAATATACCTTGTTACATTCCCACATTATCCTTCCTAATATATATTACAGCATTTCCACACGAACTGCCTCAGGGAATAGAGTGACATTTCAGAAGTATTTTTCATGGGGTTCTGCAATATTTGCTCATCTAACTTGCAGGAAATACAGTATCTATCAGGCACGTTTTCGCATCATTTCTCTCTGAAGTTAATGGAGCCCTACCACATTAACTCCCAGGGAAGACTAATATTCCAAGATAGACTGTACCATTACCACTCCCCCCCCCCCTCCCCCCTTGCCACATTTACACACACAACCTTTTCCAGAGATTTCACATTTTCACTTTATTGGTCGCAGGACATCCTGCAAAAAATTCACATTCTCCGAGGAGATACTGCAATAATTCCACATTTTCTGTCTTGTACTGTATCATTTTCTATTTTCTTTTTGAGGTGCTACTTCATTATTTTCACGTTGTCTCGTTCAAGAAATACTTTCACAATTCCTATCTCAGCATAAACTTATTTTTCCACATTACTTTAGAGATATTTTTTCACTTCCATATTATTACACGGGTCATATTTCCAGGCGCTCTCTCTCTCTAAGGGGATGCCACATTATCCCCTTCTGAAGGTCTTGTCACATAATATCTCTCAGGAGATTATGTGATAATGACATTTCATCATTATTTAATTTGTAACATATTCGGGAAAACGTGGTCAGTTCTCTTTAATTTTGGATCTTCCTGAATTTCAATGGTGAGGGCCTTGTAAATGCCAGGCATGTTTATTCAAGTGGTTTTTAATCTATTTGTTTAAATAGTATTGAAACAGTTCTGCTGGCCCACTATCAAAAGGAACAATTAAAAGAGATTTATTCGACACAAAGCTCAGTGCTCCTGAAAATCCCAATTATTTCAGTGTTCTGTCAAACTACCCAGCCTTGGTGTAACGAGGGGTCATTTTCAATTCTCAATTCAGTGTCAAACTGGTTGTCAGGCACAGATCGTTTGCTGCCGAGCAAAGGTTTCCCAGGCAACAGGGCAACTGAACGAAATTGCCGATTGGCGTGATTGACATAGGATTGTGATCTCTGGAATATTGAGCATGTTTGGGAGACCAGCAAATTGTGAGAAATCGTGCCACAGGAAGATGGGTTTCTGCCCAATTTAAATGCGATTAAATCGCTGGGAACTGTAACATTCGGCCATCTTTCATACACGATTCAGTACAATGAAGTCCACATTCCGTACCTTCACCAAGCTGACAAGGAGAATACATCTTCACATCAGAATGCAGCCACATCAATACTCATACACAAATCTAAATGAGGGGGATTTAAATTTTTTTTTGCTTTGACAACCCTGTAAACAAACTGAACGAAATAATTCAGAATTCAGGTTTTCTGTGACAAACTGTCTGGAGGTTAGATTTAGTTCGGAACTAATTCACTGATTTTTTTTTTAAAGAAATCCCTTTCAAATGATATTTTAATACTGTGGATTTTCAGTTCTCTTGTCCCCGGTGAAATAACTGAAGCATCTTGAAAATCTCCTTCATTCAGACACAAGATTTTGCATAGATCCTTGTGCATGTCATTCCCCTTGGGTGACTGACCAGCTTTTAATTGAGTGCAGGTCAACAGATCGTGTCTTTGCCTTCAGGCATAAAGCTGGGATTGCTTTGGGGAACAGCCAACACCACTAAAATCAGGGATACCTGCACCAGACTGAATTTCTAAGATATATAGGAAACGGTGTGTCACTTTAGTTCTATAGATATGCCAAATGTGACAACCCTATACACCTCAAATACCCAACACATTCTCGTAAGTATGCCATGTGAGCTTCAAATATTCAACATATTGTGTACACATGGCTGAAGTCACTATATTACCCCTGTAAAGTCATAAATGTTTGCCACCCATTGTGGCCATATCAGTTGTTTGTTAGATCACTCCAAATCAATCCCACCACCCTGAGCTCGCCTGGCCACTTGATCTGCTTCAGATATTCATCCAATGTTTTTCTTTACAGAAGCATCCAATCCCTACCGCAACACATGTCATGCTCCAGCAATTGTCCATTCATTCTTGATGACAATTTTTAAAATCTGGGACATTTCATCACCGACTCCCCAGCCACTCTCCCAAAACTCTCCATAATTTAAAAACTCCATTAAATCTCCTAACTTTATCACTCCAGTAAAAATAGATGCAGTATCTTGAGTCTCTGCTCAATAATCATTTCTCATTACTTGCATCATTCTGATGAATCCGCCTAAAATCTATGAATTACACAAAAAAAAGCACACAGTTCTCAAATAACTGACAACTATTATGTACCATATAATTTGCAAGCGTGTCACGGATTAAACATCACCACAGAACTGAGACACTCTGCTATCAATGCAGAAGTCAAGTGCCCAAATTCTTATATACACACTATATAACAGGAAGATTTTGATATTTCTGCCCAACACTCAAATTATCTACAGATTCCTGCAATACAAATATTCAGTTATTCAATAAAATATTGAAATATAAATATTTAACACAATCCACTTCAAATATCAGGCAGATTCCTGTAATTCCCCACAAAACTCAAACATCCACATAAATATCTGTATTACTGTGCAGGACTCATAACGAACAGATTTCCAACCACATAGAACTCAAATTCCCTCCAGATTCCTATAATGCCTACGGGACAGAAACTCTCGTCTATTCGTATCAAACAAGTTACAAGATTCCAATATTTGTGAATACTTTGCACATCCCAGCAACGTGTCCAGGAAGATCACACACCCATTTAAATGACCTTTTACTCTCTGCACATATATTTTGGGAGGGGGGGGGGGGGGGGCATGGGATAAAAGGCATCATTTGTTGCCCACCCCCTAAATTGCCCTTGAGGTGGTGATGGTGAGCAATCCCTTTATCTCAGATCAAATGAACTGTCCGAGAGTTACAAGATGAAACTCCAACACATCTGATACAAACTTCCATTCATCACCCCACCTTTCATCGTAAATCATATTGACTTAATTTGCTGTGCATGATCTTCACAAAACAGCCATTTAGGACAGAAAGGACTCCCTTTTCCCCACTACCTATCACTCACCTTATAAGCTTTGCTGCTCCACAGTCGTTTATTCTTGATCTTCAGTACGAGTTTGGAATAGACCATTCTTTTCTTATGGCTTGCTCGCCTGTTGGATGTCCAGTTATTCTGCAATTCTCTGCTAGTTCTTCGCGCTCTCTGCCACAGCACCGTCCTCATTCTGGGTTGGTATTCCTTGAGGTCGGTGCAACTGTAAGGCCGACCAACAGGTGCAGACCGCGGTTCCAAGGTGAAGTAGAGCACAGTGCCAGTCTCCTCTTCCTGGCGGAGCCGCGCCACGGCTGCTTTAATGAGATTCCGGTGCCCGGCAGCCTCCACCCCAATGGCATCCAGGTCTGGCTCTCCGATCTGTTTGCAAACCTCCAGGTCGTCGTAGCCATTGTCCATGAAGGACTCGGTGTATTGAGGCAGTTTCAGGCTTTTCAGCCACTCCAGCACAATGTTAGTACCCATGGGGGGGGGGGGGGGGGGGAAGGAGATTCAAATACAGTCGCCTCCCAGTGAGGCAGGATTGGAATTGGGATTAGAGGTTGGGAT